>NC_069009.1:1004834-1015358 GCF_001194135.2 Octopus bimaculoides
GTGTGCATATATATATTTGTGTGTGTGTATATATACATATATATTTGTGTGTGTGTGTGTGTATCTAACGATTTTTGTATGTTATTTTAAGTGGCTTATAAACACCTTCCACGTTGCAATTGTATATGTGTGTATATATATATATATATATATATATATACACACACGCACAAACTCGTGATTTATTTTCCATGCACCGGATTAATAATGACAAAGTTATTTTAGTAATCTTTATTGAATTGTAGGCAGTATATTTTAACAGAAAAACGGAAATTTTATAACAAAAGAGTTAAAGTGATCAAAATTATAACCTTCCATCTCAAAGTTTTTTTAAATTTATATTCCAAATCTGAGCTTAATTATGGGAAAAGCTTTTTAACTAAATTCTTCGTTGTTTTTGAAAGTGGCAGAAATGCAGTGAATTATAATAGAAATCATCACCATCATTATCCACAGAAATTCTGACAAATATTTGTCCCTGCTTTTCTAAGTTAGACATATGTAAGTCAGAGCAGAGTTTTGGAAAATTGGATGTCAATTCGACGATGATGCTGACAGTATAAATAAAGTGGCAGTAATTTAAAGAGTAAAAGTTTATATCAAGGCTGGTGTACATCAAAATAAGATTTAATAAATCTCTTATTTATTAAATTATAGGTGCAGGCAAGGGTGTGGTAAAATGCTTGCTTCCCACCCACATAGGACCAGATTAAATATCAAAAAGTGTCCTTCCAGCATCTGAGATTATTTCTGTTATTTCTTAAACTGTTTAAATGATGACAGCATTTATAATCCCGATGACAAAGATGAAGTGGGTTCTGAGGCCGCTGGTTCCTTGTGCACCATCTGCAAAAAAATTTCAGTGTGATATCACTATATGTCACAGATATTGGTGTCGTATCACATATAAAGATCAACAATAAAACATATCATCTATATACCCTTTTCATTCCAACTTGCTCAAGACTGTGGCCATGCTGGAGCACCGCCTTTATAGTCTAGCAAATCGACCCCAGGACTTATTCATTGTAAGCCTAGTACTTATTCTATCGGCTCACTTTTGCCGAACCGCTAAGTTACAGGGGCGTAAACACACCAGCATCGGTTGTCAAGCAATGCTGGGGGGGGGGGCGCAAGCAGACACACAAGCACACACATACATATATATACGTATACATATACGACGGGCTTCTTCCAGTTTCCGTCTACCAAATCCAATCACAAGGCTTTGGTCGGCCCGAGGCTATAGTAGAAGACACTTGTCCAAGGTGCCACGCAGTGGGACTGAACCCGGAACCATGTGGTTGGTAAGCAAGCTACTTACCACACAGCCACTCCTGCACCTATAAGCTACTTACCACACAGCCACCCCTGGAATTATTAATATTATAAATTATTTCCTTACTGCTTATCTTCAAATCGGTTGTTCCAAAGTTGATATTGTAGTCCGCAAACATCCAGGTCAAACAATCCTCTGTTACTTTTGTTATCGAAAGAGTAGAAGTATTCCCACTCTGCATAACTTTATAGTTAGTCCCGTTAGCACATGTCCTGTCACATTCATATTTATAATTGTTGCACCTCCAAACCACTGGTCTTCGCATATTTGGTACTGTAATATTGAGGGTGGCTTCTCCATTGAGCTTAATATTTTCTGAAATAAAGAAATCAGATAAGAAATTTGCTTCCCAAAAACATGGTTCTGGGTTCAGTCCCACTGTGCAACACCTTTGCCAAGTGTTTTCTACTACAGCCTCGACTATCATAATTGCAGCTACATGGTAATCAAATGAGTGGTGGTGCAGTAAAAAAAATGCACCCACTACACTTTGTAAAGGGGTCAGTTTTAGGAAGGTCATCAAGAAATAGGAACCTTGACAATGCATGGAATGGAGCTTGCCACAATGTTGGCTTGTTGGATCCATGGCAAGATTGAAGGTGGCCATTTTATAAGTACCCTCACACAGGCCATCTCGACCCTGGTTGAAACCCACTGCTCCAGTGCTTCCCTGGTGTGTATTTCTGGCTCTTTAACCTTTCTCAATGGTCAAGTTAAAAATTTAAAGAAACCAAAAAGCAAAATAGTGACTAAAAAAGCTATGAGTTAAGAGAAAGAAATAGAAAACAGAACTGAAAAGATAGTGTCTAGTTTAAAAAGGAGAAAAATGTTTGTGAATCTATTTACCACTTTGGATAATTTCATAAATCCCTGCACTTGCCAAACCTGTAAAAGATGAAAACATTAAGTTTTGATTTTCAGATGATATAATTCAAAACAATGTGAATAAACAAACAGTACATTAGACAGTAATTTGATTGCCAAAGGGTTAAGCCAGCCATATCTGGCCCAAATATTACATAGGCGCAGGAGTGGCTGTGTGGTAAGTAGATTGCTTACCAACCATATGGCTGCGGGTTCAGTCCCACTGCGTGGCACCTTGGGCCGACCAAAGCCTTGTGAGTGGATTTGGTAGACGGGAACTGAAAGAAGCCCGTCGTATATATTCAATAAACTGGGATATTATGGCAGGAAGAACATCTGATTGTATATAAAGAAAACTCTGATCACAAGTATGGAAAATTAGGTGTTCAAACAATGATGATGGTGAAAAGATAACCCTGAAATCTTTCATATGACAAAACTGTCGCTAACATTGGTTTATCTGTTTATTTCAGGTCCAGTTGTGTTAAGAGGAAATGTCACTTTTCATACTGAAGAAATAGCCAATATGAAAAGGTCTATTATCTGGGAAAATGGTCGTTGCAGTCTCAGATATGCCAATACATGCTGCAACAATGGTAACTATGAAGTTAGCCACACTGGTAACATTTCTACTCTTTGGATCCAAAGTGTCTCTCAGGAAGATATGACTTGAGTTTTTCGAAGTGACAATCTCTGCTATGCGAAAATTACTGTGGTGACAAAAAGCAAGGAAATTACTTCTGCTAATAATAACAACAATAATTTCATCAATCCCCAAGAAGATGAAAGACAATACCACAGAACAATCAATCATCTCTTGTATATGGATGATCTTAAAACTGTATGCTGCAAATGATAAACAAATGGAAACTTTATTACAGACAGTACATGGATTTACCAAAGAAATAAATATGAAATCTAGCTTGGAAAAATGTACCAACGCAACCTTGAAAAGAGGAAAACTAGTTAAGAGTAGCAACATCACACTAGATAAAGCAAATGAAGTAAGAGAATTAGACCAAAGCCTTCCCACCAGAAATACATGAAGTTAAAAAAAAAATACAAAGCCCAGTCCTGGCTAAGAAGGAACATATTCAGAGACATGACTGAGTTGGGACCTATATACACTGGAAGCTATGCCAACACTATGGAATAACAACAGAAAAAGATGTTATAAGCTCACCCCAGAAAAGGTCACAGAAAATGAGAAAGTAACCATATTCTGGGATATGTCAATATGCACAGATAGAGAATTCAAGGCCAATAGACCAGATATAGTTGTCAGAGATCACCAAGATCATCAGAAATCACCATTGTAGACATATGTTGAGAGGAATTCTTCGGGGTTTGGAGAACTTACCTTTGGAAACATGGGTGTTTCATTCAACATCCTTAAACAACTCTTATTCAGGGACCTTTTGAGCAGGATGGGCTACTCAACCTGAAGAAAATTCTAACTGGGCCCCACTTGCAAGGTCATGCACTGTTCATCTTGATATGAGATCACCATGTCGTGCACATATGGTTGTGATGCAAGTGCTTGGTGTACCCTTATCAGACGGGTAGTCATGATGGGTATAATGGGCTTTGTATATTTTACCCCAGTGTCACTTTGATGGCATGCACTGCTCTCTCACTCAATAATAATAATAATAATAATGATAATCATCACTGAACAAATATTTTTATAATACTTAAGCAAAATTAAAAATTTGTAACTTTCAGGGTTTTCTTCTGTGTTTTTTTCTTTTTTCTTTTTTTCTTTCTTTTACCTGTTTTGAATTAATAGATCTTCATAATAATCCCTGCTGAGATATATTCGTAGTTGACTGAATGGATTGGTTAGTTTCAGTCTCTAGGATCACCTGTCTATATTACAATTTATTTGTTGAACATCTGACATGTGGCGCACTTGTGCCCTTGTGCAGACAATGTTGATTTGATGGAAGGAGGGAGTTAATGTACAACTCACACATTTGATCCCTATAAGTAAATAATTTGTGCAGGGCTTCCAGTCAAAACTGCACACTGATATGTCATCTTTGACAGCAGATTCTGTTATATCTTCTACTATATAAATGCAAGTGTATGTGGTTATGTAGCTGTGTTTAGCCCCCAAAAGGCTGATTTTGGCCATTCGTTTTTGCATTACACACTCAAAAACCATAGGGGAAACCTTTTCAGTAAAAGTTTATTTATCACTTCACGATTTGACAGAGGACACCACATAAGTTGGATTATCTCTGTTTTGATGGGTACTTTTCAACTTCAGCATTGGAGGCAGACATTAAATGATGATGATGATGATTGTGTAGATTAGGATTATATCAGAAGTTAATATGGAAACAATTTGGTTGGCATGTACATATTAGTACTGACAAATTTCAAGTTTCATCTTGTAGATATATGTGCTGTGTGTGAGCCTGCCATTTTTTTCCTTAAATAAATATTCAAAAACCTTTATTTCATTTTCATGTGTGTGGTGAAAAAACAATTTGAAAAATCCCTCTCAAAACAGAGAAAATCCAATTTATGTGGGTGACCAATTCCAGACTTCTGTTTACTTGTATAGTTATGCCTCAACAAGAATGAATTTTTAAGAAAAAAAAAAAAAAAAAAACAAACTTACAACATAATGCAGACAAACAACAGAAGAACTTTAGAATGTCCATAATCTGTAAAAATAATTTTCTGAAACTGAAAAACAACAAAAATTATTCCAGTTACACTAATTTCACAACAAACAAGCAGTGGTGGATATCTATTGGGTTGGTGCATAATTATTGTGGGTTTTTTTCAACAAAAACAATAGCAATATTTAAGAAAAACATCTTTAAATGACGGTCTGACCGTCTGCCAAGCAAATGGGAAGCAGTAATAGAAGGAGATGGTGAACATGCTCCAGAATAATTATTTAAAGATGTTTTTGTTACATGTTATTTTTTTAGTTGAATAAAATTTGTTGAAAAAAGCCGCAATAATTATGCACCAACCCAATAATCAGGAGTCAAGACGAATAATTCTAAAAAATAAATATTTTCAATTCCACCTTTCGTTATTATAATCTTTAATATCTGACGTGTATTTCTGGAGATTTTCGTTAAAATAATGCGCATTTTTTTCCAGAAAGATAAAGCCGTTGAGTGGAGCATAATTCTGTACTTGGGAATGTAATTACATTGTTATGTATTTGTCAAAGGTTTTAACTGATTCTGTTATTTACAAGCATTGTCAACTTACCGTTTTTCGGGAACGAATACAGTGCAGATGCTTCAATTTAAATCTGGTCTAGTGAGTCCCTCGCCTGAAATTCAATGATAAGTGTCATTCAGATCCTATTTAAGGAGTTGCTCGGATCCTGTCGTATTGAACGCCATGGCGACTTCTTAATACCTTGCATATTCACACGCATACACACACGTATATACACACACACACACACAGAAGGGAGAGAGAGAGAGGGTGTAATGTTTCAAAGAATGTGTACAAGAAAGGGTTTTTGTTCTGCAATTTTAGTAAACATTGCTTTTATCTATTATTTTTCAGCTGTTATATATAAGTGTTAATACATATAACAAAAGATATTGTGTATGTTTTAATATATATAACAATAGATATTGCGTATGTTTTAATATATATATATAACAATAGATATTGCGTATGTTTTAATATATATATATAACAATAGATATTGCGTATGTTTTAATATACTCTTTTACTTGTTTCAGTCATTTGACTGTGGCCATGCTGGAGCACCACCTTTAGTCGAGAAAATCGACCCCAGGACTTACACTTTGTAAGCCTAGTACTTATTCTATCGGTCTCTTTTTGCCAAACCGCTAAGTTACGGGGACGTAAACACACCAGCATCAGTTGTCAAGCGATGGTGGGGGAGACAAACATACAAACATATACACACACATATATATATACATATATACGACGGGTTTCTTTCAGTTTCCGTCTACCAAATCCACTCACAAGGCTTTGGTCGGCCCGAGGCTATAGTAGAAGACACTTGCCAAAGGTGCCACGCAGTGGGACTGAACTCGGAACCATGTGGTTTGTAAGCAAGCTAATTACCACACGGCCACTCCTGCACCTACATATATAACAGAAACTCCAATGATTGTTTCCTTGAAGTTAGAGGTGATGATTGATATTTCTGATATGTTTTTATTCCATCTAAAGATTACAAAAGATGACTGAAGAAACGTTTATTTGAAATGAGGACATTTTTCTCCAATATGCTAATAACTTTCATGTGACACTTTTGAAATGCCAGCAGAATGTCAGTGCCAGTTAATTACTAAAGGAATTTTATCACAAATTCTACAGTGGTCGCTAAAATTATGCATGGGAGTTTGAATTTCCTTGCTAATTATAGCTAATTATGTCATTCGTGATTTCCTCTGTAATCATGTTTCACATAAATCCGAAATCCCACTTTTCGAGGATAAAACGAATTTGTACTCATATAGAGAATTACTGACATGAAAATGCTTTTGCATATTTTGTCACAAAATAATGGTAACGCGGTTACCATTATGTGAAAGGAAACCACAAATGACATAGCTAAAATTAGGAAAGAAAGTCAAACTTCTACACATAATTTTTAGCAAAGTACAATATGTAACAGGATTCTTTAAGTGATTAATTGGCATCAAAATTCTGCTGGCATTTCAAAAGTGTTACATGAAAGTTACCAGCATATTGCTGAAAAATTTCCTCGTTTCAAACGAATATTCCCTCAGACACTTTTTGTTGCTTTTAGACAGTATAAAAATATAAGAGAACTATTAACCACTTCCTCTAACTCCAAAAACACTACCATTGGAGTTCCTTGAGCACTACTCCGTTAAAAACAGCCGCAGGAGAGGTGAGCCCTGTTCATCGTGCAACAACATGAGTCAAGGCAATTCCACCAGGAATCAACAGAAATGTTATGATTTCTACAGAAGATGAGACATGTAGAGATTCTCATTTGGTGTACGTGGCAGAATGCACGAAACACGACTTGATTTATGTTGGTTGTACAACAGAACAATTAAACAAAAGATTCAATGGACGCAGATATGACGTCAGGCACAGTGGCAGTGGTTCGATAGAACTTTCTGAACATTTTATTATGTCCAGTGGCTACAGTTTTGAGGAATACCTGAAAGTGCACATTCTCAGAAAAATTCTGAATCTACTACACTTTCAGTTCTCAAAATGCACGAGGACAAATTTCTCTTGAAATGCACTGCCTTTGCTTCAATTAATTTTGGAAATAATGAGGAATTTAGTAAAATAACTACATTGTCATTTAGCTGTTGTTTGCAATATAAATTAACCTGAAATTTTAATGAATGGCATGGCTGTGTGGTAGGAAATTTGCTTCCCAACCACATGGTTCTGGGTTCAGTCCCACTGTATGGCAACTTGGGTATGTATCTTAAAAGAAGCCCATCATATATATGCATGTGTGTGTGTGTGTGTGTTTGTCCTCCACCACTAATTGACAACTAGTGCTGGTCTGTTTATGTCCTCATTCACAAATGAGCTTTTTGACAAAAGAGACGGGGCCCTGAAAAAGTAAGTGCTGGGGTGCCCCAGCATGGCCACTGACTAATGACTGAAACAAGTAAGGGATAAATGATGTGCTGGTGATGCCAACATTGCCTTTGATCTGCATGAGAGAACGGAACAGTTAAACACACAGACACACACACACACAAACACACACACAGAAAAACACACACACAGAAAAACACACACACAGAAAAAAACACACACACACACACACAGAAACACACACACAAACACACATCTAGAGAGAGAGAGAATCAACAGAAGATGAGATTCAGAGACGCTCAATACAGGCTATTCCACAATTAACTATCTATTTCAATGAAATCAAGCAAATTTTTAAAGAACTGACAAAATTTTATGCTTATTACTTATGGTACCAACGCAAATTTTACATCACAACTTTATTGAAAATTTTCAACATGTATTCCTGAAAAATTCAAATCTATCATCTGCATTGCTAAACACATTTGGAAATATTTCAGGAGTTACCTTCTGCATGGCTAACTAAATGCATTCTTTAAGTTCAGCTGAACTATTGTTTCATCCGGGAGACGGAAATAGAGAAAATGACTGCAGGGAAATTGAGAAAAGCTGTCACGAAGAGATAAGGAATGAAAATAAAATTATTAACAAAATTATAAATTTAATCACTTAACATAGGCACAGGAGTGGCTGTGTATTAAATAGCTTGTTTACCAACCACCTGGTTCCGGGTTCTTTTCCCATTGTGTGGTACCTCGGGAAAGTGTCTTCTACTATAGCCTCAGGCTGACCAAAGCTTTGTGTGTGAATTTGGTAGAGGGAAACTGAAAGAAGCCCATCATATATATCTATATATATATGCATGTGTGTGTATATGTTTGTGTGTCTGTGTTTGTTCCCCCAACATCACTTGACAACCGATGGTGGTGCGTTGATGTCCCTGTAACTTAGCGGTTTGGCAAAAGAGACCGATAGAATAAGTCCTGGGGTCAAAACCACGATCCTATGACCGCAAGTCCACTGCCCTAACCACTGGGCCATTGCGCCTCCACAAAGGATGAACTAATTATTAAGTAAACATATATTTCAACAAAACATGCACTAAATTGAATTTGATAGGTCTTATAGAGCCTAAACTTAGCATGAAATTATTGCATTGATAATGTTGTTTATTCCGTCTCACTACTGTAAACAACATGTGGAGAACCACTACGCAAACTGGGCAGATATTCTTGTACATGTAAATTGTGTTTTTCTTTGAGAAATATTGGTAAAATTCTGCCAATAAGAAGAGACCATTAAGATTTTATTGAAATAGTGTCATATCTCAGAATTTCATGATTTATTTACCTTCACATCTATTAAAAATGTGCCAAAACTCAAGTTTTTGTGGCCTGCTGTTTTGAATTTACCCAAGTCTGTGTCGTATCTTGCTCGACACTGTTATGTCCTGTATTATAACGGCGTAATTTGCCATCAGCCTGACTGGCCTAAACTGCATGACTGGCTGCAAATCGCATTCCACACATTGTGGCTGTCTACTATTTTTTAAGATTTTTTTTTTTCTACACACAGTATCATTATTTTATTTTCATTCTCCATTTTTTTTCTGCACATAATCATTATTATTTTTCTGTCGTTTTCATTTTCTATATAGGACAAAAAAAATTTTTTTTCTTTCAATTTCTTATCATAGAGCAATTACCATAATTTTTTTTCAACACTTAAGTATTATGCAGAATAACAGTATGAAACACTGCAAAATCAACCTGTGACCCCTTTTGTAACGCTTTATCCCATTGTCTCTTCGAGTTCTACTTATTCTATTTTAAGCAAAACAAAAGAGACACTTCGGATAAAAGGTCATTGTGAGATCACAGGCTGTTCGAGGAAAGAGTTTAAACAAAGACATGAAAATAACAATAATAAGAACACTCAGAGAGCACAAACCTCCACCTGTAGTACGTAGTTTGCTTACGAACCACATGGTTCCGGGTTCAGTCACACACACACACACACAATGTGCACAAGCATTACAGTGTTGTCCTCCACTTTAAACTATTAATATGCCAGCTGCTGCTACTCTTGCCATGTTTTTCTGACCCAATAAAAGCTATAGATTATATTCTGTTTTTTTCCAAAGTTTTTTATTACACTGTCTCACTAAGAGAAATTTAATACTAACTGAACCAATTACATTTCATGACTCATATACACACACACACACACACATACACAAAGTGTGCACTAGCATTAGATTGTTTAAATCCACTTTATACTACGAACTGTCAGCTGCTGCATTTAAAGTCTTGCCTTGTATTTGCCTTGTGTCAATAAAAGTTGTGTTGTGTTGGCACTCCGTCGCTTATGACGTCGAGGGTTCCAGTTGAGCCGATCAATGGAATTATATATACTGTGTGGCAAAAAGTGAAAATAAAGTGTTCATTTTTTTTTCCTTTACAACTGAAAGTGTTGGAGATTTCCAAAGAGGTTTGTTTTCTTTCTACAAAATGAAACTTGAAAGTGCATTTCTAAACAATATGAGAACCGAAATAACAGCCAAATCTCCAACAAACTCTCTTGATACACGCCCACACATATCTGTATGTGATGTACATACAACATAGAAGTTGGCACTCCGTCGCTTACGACGACGAGGGTTCCAGTTGATCCGATCAACGGAACAGCCTGCTCGTGAAATTAACGTGCAAGTGGCTGAGCTCTCCACAGACACGTGTACCCTTAACGTAGTTCTCGGGGATATT
>NC_069009.1:1015583-1016961 GCF_001194135.2 Octopus bimaculoides
CGCCCACACATATCTGTATGTGATGTACATACAACATAGAAGTTGGCACTCCGTCGCTTACGACGACGAGGGTTCCAGTTGATCCGATCAACGGAACAGCCTGCTCGTGAAATTAACGTGCAAGTGGCTGAGCATTCCACAGACACGTGTACCCTTAACGTAGTTCTCAGGGATATTCAGCGTGACACAGTGTGACAAGGCTGACCCTTTGAATTACAGGCACAGCAGAAACAGGAAGAAAGAGTGAGAGAAAGTTGTGGTGGAAGAGTACAGCAGAGTTCGCCACCGTCCCCTGCCGGAGCCTCGTGGAGCTTTAGGTGTTTTCGCTCAATTAACACTCGCAACGCCTGGTCTGGGAATCGAAACAGCGATCCTATGACCGCGAGTCCCCTGCCCTAACCACTGGGCCATTGCGCCTCCACACTTTGTATTATATTGTGGTAGTATGACAAAATAAGGTGTCCCCAGAAATAATTCATATCTACATACAATCTGCCAGGAATGTGTTTGATATGAAACATTAAGATATCCAAAGGATTGGGCTGTTAACCGCTAAATTCTTATCATCATTGGTAGCTTGCCTCACCAAGGTGTCAAGTGATGCCTGTGAGGGCACTTGACTATGTTTTTCTCTTTCTTCTCTTCTCTTCCCCCTATTCCTTTTTTTTTCTGCTTTCCTTTTCTATTTTTTTTTTGTCTTTCTTTTGTAAAATTTTATATTATGGAAGAATCATGACTATCGTTGAAGGTTTGTATTTTAATTAGATAAATAAGTTAAAAAAATTAAGCAATGTGTTTGTGGAGCATATGCAGTCGTAGCTGAGTGGTAAGAAGCTTGCTTCTCAACCACATGGTTCCAGGTTCAGTCCCACTGTGTAACACTTAGGCAAGTGTCGTTTACTATAGCCTCAAGCCGACCATAACCTTGTGAGTGGATTTGGTAGAGGGAATTTGAAAGAACCCGTGGCTGAAGAGCGCGGCTATCCATGTAAACTGATGCGAATTGCAGGACTCAGTGAACATTGACACCTTGAACGCACATTGCGGCCCCCGGATCCCATCGTCCCAGCCCCCCGTTTGGTCGAAAGTATAAAAAAGGGCGGTGAGCTGGCAGAAACGTTAGCATGCCTGGCGAAATGCTTAGCGGTATTTCGTGTGCTGTTATGTTCTGAGTTCAAATTTCGCTGATGTCGACTTTGCCTTTCATCCTTTCGAGGTCGATATAAAACCATGGGGAATTTTCTAGGTCATTTGTGGCCGAAGGGAGGTCTTTACCCCTTACTATCCTATACACTCTGAAAAGGTATTTATTGAAAACTTTGTAAAAAATACTCATTTTCCTGAAAGTTTCGAGTAAAGAAAGCAGCCATGTGTGAAT
>NC_069009.1:1017093-1019352 GCF_001194135.2 Octopus bimaculoides
AGAGCGTAGCTCGAAACGTCAAAGACTTTCCGTATTCCCGAGCGTCATACTAATATATACTTTTGTTATTTACACCACCTGTCCTCGTCTGTTGTTATTTTTTGTATATTCTCCCATATATATATATGTGTGTGTGTGTGTGTGTGTTTGTGTGTCTGTGTTTGTCCTCCCAACATCGCTTGCTGGTGTGTTTACGTCCCCGTAACTTAGCGGTTCGGCAAAAGACAGTGCGATAGAATAAGTACTAGGCTTCCAAAGAATAAGTCCTGGGGTCGATTTGCTCGACTATAAAGGCAGTGCTCCAGCATGGCCACAGTCAAATGACTGAAACAAGTAAAAGAGTATTTTCCTGCAAGTTACGACGCAACGAAATCTGAGGCGAAGGACACGTACGCCCATTTTTTCTATCAATCATTTATTTTTGTAAATATTATTCTCTTTCAGTCTTGTTATTAACTAAAATAACTCCAATTGCTTCCTGTAAAATCACCACATATTACAGGTACATCTTAGGTCTGAATAAAGAACTCTTTTAATGTAGAGTTACTTCCCCGCTAACAATTACTGAACTTTTTATCCCGCAATATGTTCCCATTCCCTGCTGTTGATTGATTCTTTTGTATATATAACCGGTTACATCCGTTCAACAGATAATTAGCTGAGATTTAATTTGATAGACGTGATTGCTAATTAAGTATGTAGAGAGATTATCTACTGCATTCTTTATCACGCTAATCTTAAAAACATAACGTCTATAATAAAACCTAGAATTTCTTATGAAGCTGTCATCGATTGCCTTGACTACCTGAATATACTGCGACGTCGTCCTTACCTGATCTAAATATTATCTGCTTATTGTCCACATTGGATTTATTGCGATACCTTCCTCCTCTACATTGGGTCTATAAATAATACGTAAGTGTTATATATATCCTATTATTCACATCAACCTATCTTTTTAATGTGTTCAGTAAATTAAAGGAAAGAAACTGACGGAAATAGATAAATGTAACGAAAATAATTATGTTGTTATAAATATATATAAGGGTCTCACGTAATGTAAAGTAAATGCGGATTATCAATATTGGATTAACGAAGAGGTTAATCTAAGCAACAACAGAATTCCAGTTGAAGCAGAATTCTGGTTTAATCCCTCATAACTTTTTTACCTTTTAAATTTTCAGAAAATGTTTGTAAATTTGTGTTTTACACACGGGGATTCTTACGACTATAGGAAAAACAAAAAATAATTGTGTGTGATTTAAGGGTTATTTAGCTGTTGTTTTTTGCACATCTCATTACCACCTGATACACTCCTGGTTTCTCACCCTGACGTATTGATGTTTTTCAATATTTTCTCTCCGTTTGTCTTCAGAGTTCTGAGTTCAAATTCCGCTGAGGTCGACTTTGCCTTTCATCCTTTCGGGGTCGATAAATTAAGTACCAGTTGCGTACTGGGGTCGGTCTAATCGACTGACGTCCGTTCCCCAAACATTTCGGACCTTGTGCCTAGAGTGGAAAAGAATATTTTCTCCCCATAAATATTATTATATGACGGCGCATGGCTTAGTGGTTAAGGGCGTTGCACTCACGATCTAGCGATCGTGATTTCGATTCCTAGACCGGGTAGCGCATAGTGTTCTTGAGCAAAGCATTTAATCACATGTTGCTTGATATCTGCCGCTTGGTACATAGTGCCCCTGTTCAGACAACATCAATCTTATGGAGAGAGAGAGAGAGAGAAAGTTAGCTAATGTGCACTATTAACATTAATAATAAATGCGCCTATAGGAAAGTGGTTATACACCATTAGGTGTACACCTGCTTTCCTATATTAAATTCTAAATAACAACGTAACGCTGACTCCGATCTGTGAACACAACAATATTTATTTATGGTGAAAATAGGCAACCTTAAATTGTCTGGTTGCTGAGACGCCTTCTGTGAGAGAGCATGGTTGCTGAGACGCCGGAATGTTAATGTGAGCTGTCCCCAGAGTTGGAAAGATGGAGAGACAGCTTGGTACGACCACGCTCAATGAGAGAGCTTGTTGGACCCGTCTTGCTTCTTCGCAGGCTGGCGAGAAAAGAGAATGAAAAAAGCGGGAACGCTTAGATGTTGAACTCCACGCATGCGTGGATAAAAACGCAGTAATGGCGACTGTACCTTTGGCGCCATATGACGTCACTACACGTCCTTTTAAAGCCTAGCCGGTTTCAATGGCGTATGTGTCCCCTGGCTGGACGGGACACCAGTCCA
>NC_069009.1:1019362-1021061 GCF_001194135.2 Octopus bimaculoides
ATGGCGACTGTACCTTTGGCGCCATATGACGTCACTACACGTCCTTTTAAAGCCTAGCCGGTTTCAATGGCGTATGTGTCCCCTGGCTGGACGGGACACCAGTCCATCGCAGCGTTACTCAGTTTTGCCAGCTGAGTGGACTGGAGCAACGTGAAATGAAGCGTTTTGCTCAAGAACACAACGCGTCGCCTGGCCCAGGAATCGAGACCACAATCTTACAATCATGGTGCTGACACCCTAACCAGTAAGCCACGCGCCTCCACAGCACTAACATTGGATCACTATAATGAAATTAGTTGTGCAGGTCGTTCGGCAAAAACTTAACGCTCAGACGTCGTCTTTCACAAGGGAGCCCATCAGTGGTGGTGGTAGTAGTAACAGTAGTAGTAGTAGTAGTGTGTATGCGCGCACACACAAACTTTAAGTGTAGGAGTACATTAGAAAAATTCTATTCTTTAGATAGAGGTTTTATTTCTACAGTTAATAAAGTCTCCATTACTGTGTCTTCATATTAAGTGTCCTCTTATGGCATTTGGTTTTATTTCTGTTTGTAGGTAAATCACAAATCTACCATGCATGCAGTCCCCAAAGTTCCAGAAAGTTCTTTCAGCGATAGCCTTACAAACAGACACATTGAGAATGTAAAACCAAAGGAAATTGGGACCTGTTTTCTTCATAGTCCTTGGCAAATTCTCTAATAGCTGATTTTACAGTTCTATACCAACTTGGTGATGGATGAAGAACCAACGCAGTCATATGTTTTTGCAGCGATGTACGAGACTAGCTTAATCATCATTTAAACTGTGGAACAAAAGTCTTATTATTTTAGTCTTTGGTCAGTAAGTGTTATTTCCTGTTTGTTTCTCTTTAGAGAGCAAAGGAAATTACTACTATTCCCTTCACACTTTATTTTGGTGATGTGGACATCAATGTTTTGAAATTGACCTGTTTTTCCTCATATTTCAGACAGATTCAATGCTGAGTTTTTGAAGCAGGAATATTGTTGCAATTATACTGCTTATTACCACAGTTTGTTTGTCATTTCCTTGACTTGAGCAAATCTCTTAGTGACTAACAATCTGTGATAACGAGCAAGAGAGTAGTGGGGGAGTGCCATAGTTATGTGTTTAGAGGGATTATTTGCGGTTTGAATAAATATCATTACAAAAGAAAAGTTTGAAGGAGATATTAGCTATTTTTCATACTTTCTAGGAAATAACAATTGCTACTCAAGGACAAAAATTGTGTTGAAGACCTTCAACTCCTCTCAAATACAATGTCCATATAAGATGGACTCTTGATTTTCATGAAGCCTTGTTAAAAATGTAGTAATAAATGTTGTATATAAATGAACACCAAGTCTTTGTCATAACCAATGCTACACTCTATCTTAAACTGTTGTTTCTCTATCATTTCAGAATATCAGAGGACATTGGCATCAGAGAAATCTTACATCAGAAGCGTCATCAATAATCATTATATTTTGAAGACAGTGTTATGCAGAACTGGATGTAACAACCCTGTTTATGTAAATTAATTGTGGATTACAGTAAAATATTTCCTCTGAGGTACATTATTGGTGAAATTTCTTGGATTCACTCTGAAATGGGTACAACCTAAATTTGAATTCTGAATAAACTTGGATAAATTTGTAAAGACGTTTGCAACATCTTAAAGATATCAGTAAAGCTTATATTTG
>NC_069009.1:1021734-1024411 GCF_001194135.2 Octopus bimaculoides
TGGTAAATCTTTCTCTCTGTTGAATACCTTAAACGTTCATAAAAATATTCATATAGGAGAGAAACCGTACCATTGTGACATATGTGGTGAATCATTTTCTAGAAAGAACACCTTAACTGCTCATAAACGCATTCATACAGGTGAGACACCATATCATTGTGATACCTGTGGGAAATCATTTCCTCACAGAAATACCTTAACTGAACACAAACGTATTCATACTGGAGAGAAGCCATACCACTGTAATATCTGTGGTAAATCATTCTCTCAAAAATCTATTTTGGCTATCCACATGCATATCCATACAGGTGAGAAGCCATATCACTGTGATGTCTGTGGTAAATCTTTCTCTCAAAACCCCCATTTAAGTGCACACAAGCGCATCCATACAGGAGAGAAACCATATCATTGTGATATCTGTGGTAAATCATTTACTCACAAAAATACCTTATCTAACCACAAACCTACTCATACAGGTGAGAGGAAATACCATTGTGATATATGTGGTAAATCATTCTCTCGTAATGATCTCTTAAGTGTACATAAACGTATTCATACAGGAGAGAGACCATATCACTGTGATATCTGTGGTAAATCATTCAGTCGTAGTCACCACTTAACTGCTCACAAACATATTCATACTGGAGAGCAGCCATATCACTGTGATATCTGTGGTAAATCATTCTCTCACAGAAGTACCATGGCTGTACACAAACATGTTCATTCAGGATTGAAACTATATCACTGTGATATCTGTGGTAAACCATTCTCTCAAAGTAGTAAAGTTACTCTTCACAAACGCATTCATACAGGAGAGAAGCCATACCACTGTGATATGTGCAGTAAATCGTTTTCTTATAAAACAAATTTAACCAATCATAAACGTACTCATACAGGTGAGAAGCCCTTTCACTGTGATAATTGTGGTAAATCTTTCTCTTACAAAACTAATTTAACTATCCACAGACGCACTCATACAGGAGAGAAACTATATCACTGTGACACCTGTGGTAAATCATTCTCTCACAAAAATACTCTAACTCTGCACAAACAGACTCATACGGGAGAGAAACTATATCGCTGTGATGTCTGTGGTAAATCATTCTCCCAGAGTGGTAAAGTAACTCTTCACAAACGCATTCATACAGGAGAGAAACCATATCACTGTGATATATGTGGTAAATCATTTTCTTACAGAACTAATTTAGCTACCCATAAACGTATTCATACAGGTGAGAAACCATATCAGTGTGACAACTGTGATAAATCTTTCTCTTGCAAAAGTAATTTAACTCTTCACAAACGTACTCATACAGGTGAGAAACCACACCACTGTGATATCTGTGGTAAATCATTTGCTCACAGAAGTTCTATAACAGTACACAAACGTACCCATACAGGAGAGAAACCGTATCACTGTGATATCTGTAGTAAATCATTCTCTCGAAACGGTGACTTAGCTACTCACAAACTTGTTCATACAGGTGAGAAACCATATCAGTGTGACATCTGTTATAAATCATTCTCCGTGAGAGTTAACTTAGCTAAACACAAACGTATTCATACAGGAGAGAAACCATATTGCTGTGATACTTGTGGAAAATCATTTTCCCAAAAGGAGCATTTAACTAAACACAAACTTACTCATACAGGAGAGAAGCCACATCATTGTGATATCTGTGGTAAATCATTCACTCACAGAAGTGCTGTAACTGTACATAAACGTACTCATACAGGAGAGAAACCATATCACTGTGATATCTGTAGTAAATCATTCTCTCGAAGTGGTGACTTATCCACTCACAAATTTATCCATACAGGTGAGAAACCTCACCACTGTGATATCTGTGGTAAATCATTCTCTGTAAAAGTTAACTTAACTAAACACAAACGTATTCATACAGGTGAAAAGCCATATCACTGTGATATCTGCAATAAATCATTCACTCAAAAGGGACATTTAAGTAGACACAAATGTATTCATTCAGGAGTGAAACCACATCATTGTGACACCTGTGGTGAATCATTCTCTGAAATAGATCACTTGACTACTCACAGACTCATTCATTAGGAGAGAAACCATGTCATTGGGATAAGTTGCTAATCCTATATGTTTTTATATATACTCACCAATATCTACCATTCTGATATTTTTAATAAAATCTGTTCTTTCATGATATTCATATATATTCCATTAAAGATATTTTCTGAATGAATAAAAAAATACTATTTATGTTTGTCATTATGTGTATGATAGATGAGGAATGTATATTCATGGACTGGCTCTTGTGCGGGTGACACATGAAATGTTTCGAGCGGGATCGTTGCCAGTGCCCCTGGACTGGCTCATGTGCAGGCGACACATGAAATCTTTCGAGCGAGATTGTTGCCGGTGCCCCTGGGCTGTCTCTTGTGCGGGTGACACATGAGGTTTTTCGAGCGAGATCGTTGCCGATGCCCCCGAGCGAGATGAGCGTGGCCGTTGCCAGTACCGCCTGACTGGCCTTCGTGCGGGTGACACGTAAAAGCACCCACTACACTCTCTGAGTGGTTGGCATTAGGAAGGGCATCCAGCTGTAGAAACTCTGCCAAATCAGATTGGAGCCTGGTGTAGCCATCTGGTTTCACCAGTCCTCAGTCAAATCGTCCAACCCGTGCTAGCATGGAAAGCGGACGT
>NC_069009.1:1024421-1025619 GCF_001194135.2 Octopus bimaculoides
TTGTGCGGGTGACACATGAAATGTTTCGAGCGGGATCGTTGCCAGTGCCCCTGGACTGGCTCATGTGCAGGCGACACATGAAATCTTTCGAGCGAGATTGTTGCCGGTGCCCCTGGGCTGTCTCTTGTGCGGGTGACACATGAGGTTTTTCGAGCGAGATCGTTGCCGATGCCCCCGAGCGAGATGAGCGTGGCCGTTGCCAGTACCGCCTGACTGGCCTTCGTGCGGGTGACACGTAAAAGCACCCACTACACTCTCTGAGTGGTTGGCATTAGGAAGGGCATCCAGCTGTAGAAACTCTGCCAAATCAGATTGGAGCCTGGTGTAGCCATCTGGTTTCACCAGTCCTCAGTCAAATCGTCCAACCCGTGCTAGCATGGAAAGCGGACGTTAAACGACGACGACGACGACAGTGATAAAATTACCTCAGAGGACATTATGCTAGAAATATATATGTGCAAACCATAAAAGATGAAATGCAGTTTGGCTCTGTCTGAGGAAACACTACTGACACTATTTTCATAGGCAACTGCAAAAGAACTGCTTAGCTAAGTATAAAGTATTATATGTAGCATTGGTTGGTACGAAGAAAGCCTTTGATAGAATATCCCGCTATGTGATATGGTGGGCTCTGAGGAGGTTATGAATAGATAAGTGGCTCGTGAAAGCTGTACAGACCATGTACAAAAAGGTTGTCAGTAAGGTGAGAATCACGAGTACAGCGAGGCTATAGTAGAAGACACTTGCCCAAGGTGCCACGCAGTGGGAATGAACCTGGAACCATGTGGTTGGTAAGCAAGATACTTACCACACAGCCACTCCTGCGCCTTATAAGTAAGTTATAAGTGACGGATTTATCAATATATATTCCTACTTTGAAAGTAAAATATATTTATTACCTATTTCTAAATAGGAAACATATAAAAATAGTGTTACACAAACAGTAACCAAACCGGCTATAGGGGCTTGATATTTCTTCGCTTGCTGTTTCAGGGGAAATTAACGCATGCGCAATCGGACCTGTCTAATTTGAAAAACACAAAACATTTAGCTGTTATTTCTAGCATATCTATTTTTCTGTTGAAGGCTTCATATTTTTTCGCCTTGTTCCAGAAGTAATCAATGCATGAGCAAACGATCATATCAGCTATCTTTCGATATGATGTGATATCATATCGTAAGATAGCCATCATATCCA
>NC_069009.1:1026983-1027981 GCF_001194135.2 Octopus bimaculoides
ACGTAGAAAAATATGGAGATAATGATTATTAAAAAAAATTAGTTTGTAAAATTTCAACTTTTTAAAAAGCAGTCACTAGGTTACTAGGAAATAAGCACACCAATCGACGATGACTGACAAATAAAAGTTAACGAGTTTTATCAGTAGCCAGCATATATAAAAAAAAAAAAAAAACTGTTAGGTAAAATCCATATATAGAATATAATTATGATTAAGGGCACAGGGTCAAACTAAGGCGTTTGACCCGGTGGCAAAAATTTTTAAAAAATTAGTCTACTGTGCCTTTAGAAAGGTACCAAGGTATTACTAAAGCAGCGCGATCGCGCTAGCTGGGCGCGAGTGGTCGATCCTAGCCCTAGCCCTGACCCTAACCCTAACCCGCGTGTGGAAATGAATGTGTTTAGGGTCAGGGTTGGGATCGACCACTCACGACTGGCTGGCGCGGACGCGCGTTCGGGACCGTGCTACTTTAGTAGTACCAGGTGCCAAATACATCCAACCACTTATATGTACACATGCAACCACTTGAATATACACTTAAACATTACACAGTCGGGGGGAAATGGGAGCCGCAAACTGGTAATTATTTTATGAATTTTTGGCTTGTTTACTGGTCCTGTGTATATTGAAGTGAATCTTGTACTGGTTGGAAGTATTTGATGTCTTTTTCTAGCATATAGGCACAGGTTTCTGTGCCCTCAATTATAATTATATATTTATAAAAATATCCGATGGGTTTTCTGTTTTCGTCTGCCGCATACATATATATTCGAGGCGGTGGAGATGGAGTATATGTAATCTGGGTATACCCCCTTAAAAAATTTTTTTTTTTTACGTAATCCTATGTTTCAGACCATGGAGAATCCGATTCTGGAAAATTTTTTTCAAAATTTCGATCCGCCCCCCGGTTTTTATATAGATCCACAGGGTAAACATAACCCTAACTCAAAGCCTAACCCTAACACTAGTTTTGTGAGATTTGGCTGTTATTTCTAGCA
>NC_069009.1:1028081-1035893 GCF_001194135.2 Octopus bimaculoides
ATATGTATGGATGTATGTATATATATATGTATGGATGTATGTATATATATGTTCGTATATATGTAGTTGTATGTGTATATATGTAAATATACACATACATTTTTGAAATTTTGTTTTTATATTGTACATGGTCTTGCTTATCCAATTTAATGATTATTTCTCTCTATTTTTCAGATCGTAATATAAATGAAGCTAAGATGTCTGACCTAACTGAGTGGGAAAAGGGCTGAGTTGTTGGAGTTCGAATGGCAACAGCATCCGTCTCCAGAATTGCTGAACTCCTTAGTTTTTCAGAAGCTACCATATCTGAATTTGAGAATCATGGCAAAACCTCCAGCAGGTGTAGTAAGTCCAGCAGGACTTTGGAGGTCACTGAAAAAGACTGGCGAGTGATGAAAAATCTCAAGTAAGTTATATTCTCCGACGATTCCAGTTTTCCTCTTAATGTGAATTTATGTGTGGAGAAAATCTGGTTCAGGTTTTAATCCTGACTGGCTTTTTCCTTCTAAAATTTTTCTGGAATAACAATCACAAACTCTGATTCAGCTTCAAAAATTACATTTATATACCAAATTGGCAAGTTTAAGACCAGTAAATGCAGGTGAGGTGGGGGTTGTCAAGCGATGTTGGAGGGACAAACACAAACATACACACATATACACACACATAAATATATATACATATATACGACAGGCTTCTTTCAGTTTCCGTCTACCAAATCCACTCACAAGGCTTTGGTCGGCCCAAGACTATTAGTAGAAGACGCTTGCCCAAGATGCCACACAGTGGGATTGAACCCGGAACCATATGTTTGGTGAGCATGCTACAAACTACAAAGGTTTTTATCTACTGTTTATCCTTACAGAAACATTGAACAAATTTCACTGTTGCTTTTCAATGTTTTTCTATATTCTTTAGTTTATTATTGTTTCTCTGTTATTTCAGAATTACAGAATACTTTAACCATGGATTTGTCATCATTTACCAAGATTAAAGAAATAGATATAATCCTGTTTCTGTAAATCTGTGTGAGAGAATACTGTGAACTATTTCCTCTGGCTGAGATTATTAACAATAATTTTGTTACTTCAACGCCTGAGATATATAAACTTGGATTACGAAGAGGTTTGCAGCGTTTTCAGATATTGACTTCTATCACAGCTGATTGAAATGTAACCAAACAAATATTTGTTTGGAATAAAATATATGAGCATAAAGAAGAAAAATAACAGAAAAATTATGGAAGACGAATTGTGCTAAGACAATATTAAGAGTGAATCACAGATTGAAGGAAATGAATCTCGAAGATTGCTGTATCTTTGTGATATCTGTGGTAAGTCGTTCTCTCAAAAAGGTAACCTGAATACACAAATGTATTCGTTCAGGGGAGAAATCATTCTCCCAAAGAGGTAACATCAATATTCACAAATACATTCATACAGGAGAGAAAACCGTATCACAGTGATGTCTGTGCTAAATCCTTCTCTTAAGTGGATTACTCACAAACTCATTCATATAAGAGAGAAACCATGTCCATTTTTATATCTGCGGTGAATCCTTGCAAAACATTACTTCACCAAATGCAAACATATACACCAAGAAGAGAGACCTTGTAACTAATACTCTGGTATATCATCCTCTCAAAAAAGGCAGTTTGCTGTTCATATACGTAATTATACAGAGTAGCTATAATAATATCAGTCATTTGGTGAAAGAAATGGTCTATACTCAGGAAAAGTATAACCTACTCTTTTACTTGTTTCAGTCATTTGACTGCGGTCATGTTGCAGCACCGCCTTTAGTCGAGCACATGGACCCCGGGACTTATTCTTTGTAAGTCTAGTACTTATTCTATCGGTCTCCTTTGCCGAACTGCTAAGTTACGGGGATGTAAACACACCAGCATCGGTTGTCAAGCGATGTTGGGAGGACAAACACATACATACATATATACGACGGGCTTCTTTCCAGTTTCCATCTACCAAATCCACCCACAAGGCTTTGGTCGGCCCGAGGCTATAGTGGAAGACACTTGCCCAAGGTGCCACGTGGTGGGACTGAACCCGGAACCATGTGGTTGGTAAGCAAGCTACTTCACACAGCCACTCCTGCGCCCATTTCTTATATAACCTCATCATTATCTCTTTTGGTCACCATCTTTTTTTTTTTTTTTTTTCCTACTTAACCATTCCTTCAAAATATGTATAATTCCAACTAGCTTACGAAAAATTACTGTTGATATACAGGGCAGGCCAAAAGTCATTAAAAAAATTCGACATTTCCAATTAAATAATATAAAGTGTTTTTGAAATGTGCAATGGATATCATCATCCTTTGACATTCATTTTCCATGCTGACATGGGTTGGATGGGCCAACTGAAGTTGACAAGCTGGAGAGCCGCACTAGGTTCCAGTCTAGTTTGGCTTGGTTTCTGCAGCTGTGTGCACTTCCTAGTGCCAAGAAGCAGGGCGGGTTTGCAGGGAGAGAGCAGGTGTATGGTCCACGGAACGTGCTGTGGCAAGTGCGGTGTGGATGGTGGTGAGGGGATATCCCCGTAGGATGAAGCAGCGAGCCATGATTTGAGACTTGTCACTACAGAGCCTGCGTAGATGGAGGAATAGGGGATGGAAAGCTTGGTGTGTTTAGGGTAGGAAGAGAAGTTGAGATAAGAGTGTGTATTTGTAGTGGATGGAGGTGCTAAGAGTGGAGTGAAGGATGCTGACCGAAATGTCAAGAAAGGGGACAGAGGTGTCAGAGATAGTACAGGAGAAGTGGAGGGCAAGATGGAAGGATTGAACGAAAGAGAGGAACGAGTCAAGATGTTCATGGGAGAGTGAGGTGGCACCGATACAGTCGTCGATATAACGACCATATAGTTCAGGAGTAGGACCAGTGAAACTTGAGAATATTTGGGCCTCAACATAGCCAATGAACAGGTTTGCGTAGTTGAGGCCCATTCTCGTTCCCATAGCCACTCCCGAGTTCTACTGGTAGATATCACCCGCGAACGAGTAGCAGTTAAGAGATAGGACAAGTTTGGCCAGACAAATGAGTGTGGAGGTTGTGGGTTGGGGCGTTGGTCTAGGAAATACTTAAGGGCTCGCAGCCCCTCGTCGTGGGGGATCACTGTATAGAGGCTCTGAATGTCTAGAGTGAAGAGAAGCTTAGAAGGGCCAGGAGGGAAGGAAAAAGAGTTGACCAAACGAAGTGCATGGTTGGTGTCGTGGATGTGAGAAGGGAGAGAAGCCACTAAGGGGGCAAGGACATGGTCGAGATATCTGGAGATAAGTTTGGTGGGGCAGCTACAGAAATATCGTCTTCATAAATGATGTTCATTCCCATTCTACAAAAAAATCTAGCAATCTACCCTTAATCCTCTGTAGTTGTTGGTCGGAGCTATTCCTAATATATAGAAGACAGTCATCCCTATATAGACCCCCCCTAATCCTAGGGAATTGATCATTTAACTCGTAAAGAATAAATGAACCCACCATATCAGCTATTTGAGCTGAGTCTGAGCTTCCCATGGGGACATCGAAAGCATCTGGTGTATCCTTTCTTATCCATATTTTATCGTTAAAACTAATATAGGATTTTCTAGCAGCTGTTATTACTTTAAATTCTTCTCTAGTAAGACCAGCCTTTTTATGGAAAAACCACATTGCCTTATTTAATATTAACGGATTAATCGATCTATAAAAATTTGCTATATCAAATTGAATAAATTTAGTTTTTTTTTTGTGCTCAATAGAGTTAAACCAACCTATTACTTGGTCTGTACTCAACCATAATTCTAACTTCAACTTAATTATTATTTTAGGTAAATACTTATTAATAATGTTTTTACTTAATACTCCAATGTCTGATTTTGTTGGGCATATGTCTTAAAGATGGTTGTGTCCAAAAGTTCACTTTATGATCCTTAAGGATGAATCTCGGTTCTTTTGGTACCAATGGTTCCGTCCTATCTGTCAGGTATTTCTCCATTATTTCTTTAGTTTCCATATTAGCTTTCTTAAGTATCTTATTATTTACTATCTTATAACTCTTCTCGATTTCTTTTTTTCAGTAGATCATTGTAGTTCTGCCTGGTCAATTTGTAGATGTTTCCTGTTTTGTCAGATTTCACCAGAATTTTATCTGTATTCCTTATTTCTTTAATAATTCCTTCTATGTATTTCAGGTGTTGATTCATTCTTGGTGATCTATTAAATTTAATGCTCTTTACAACAGACCAAATATCTTCTTCTCACTGCACATTTTGACTCTAGGTAGTCATGACTCTCAGTCTCTGCTGGTAGCTCAACTGTAGCACCACTAAACTGCCTCAAGTTCTGCTATTAATTTGACGCTAGAGGTGACCGCAGTTGAGAGCAGTAGTCCAGAAGACTTCGAACAGGGGCGGGGATTCATTTTCCACAATTCTCTTCAAACAGTGAAGCTTCCTTTCCCAGGGCCCAGGTTGGCCGGGATGAGACTCTTTTGATTCTTTTCTTTGGCTTTTGAATTGCACTATAATTCGATTAACAGTAGCAAGAAGAATTTGAAGATTTTCTCTGGCTCAGACCAGCCTTACTTTGCCCAACAATACAACCTCTTTGAAAATCTGACAGTTATGCTGAATTCTTTGTGCAGACTGAATATTTTAAGGCTGATATTGGTATATTCCTGAGTGCCAACACACACACGATGGGCTTCTTTCAGTTTCCGTCCACCCAATCCACTCCCAAGGCTTTTGTTGGCCTGAAGCTATAGTAGGAGACGTTTGCCCAAGCTGCCACACATCCATGCCTGCACTTAATGTTTCTTTCTTCAATTATATTCCCTGACGAATGTTTTTCATCAAAATCTAATACAAATGACATCCATTTATTACAAAGCAGTGAATAGTCTGAGAAGTTACCAATAACAATGAAAACTTGACTTTTATTGTCAAAAGTTGTTGCTTATTAATCAATCGTATTAACCAATGTGTTTGCCCTCAACATATGTTGATGAGGTTAAGCATTTACTTTGATCTAATCCAAATGTTGACCCCTAAATATTCATCTCTTAATGTTTCTAGTTCATGTCCTGCATATCAGGTTATTTTCAATAATAATCAAACATTCCGTGTCCAATTGTTTGTCTCCTAAACATGGAGAGACAACACCATGTCTAGCTTTGAGAAACTGTCAGTTCTTGTCACTATAATTTAGAAGACATTTCACCACTAGCGTAGCTGGGAGTGCGGCTAGTAGGGGTGGTCTTCCCCGAGGGGGCACTTCTGGGTCTGCTATTGGCAGTGTGTTTTTGTTGGGTCCAGGGGTACCACATACTCTAGCTACGCTATTGCATTTTACTGACGCAGATGTTACCGAAAAATCTGAATTGGGAGGCCCAGTGGATGGGTGTCTGTCTCAAACAGATAGGATAATTTATAGTTACCATACAACTATTGTCTGTAAGATAAACAAATATTTGGCAATATCAGTTTGATTAGAAAGTTCTTGGACATTTCTAATATATCACTTTATCAACAATTAAAAATGCAACAAAGAACAATCTATCCAAAAGGTAATGACCCCTGTTATTAATTACCGTTTGCCATCTTTCAGGCAAAGTTTTGAATCCTTTCATCCTGAAATCATGTGGCTTTGAATCAATAAAGTCATAAAGGAACGATTTCACATCTTTGTTTTCAAACTCTGTATTGCCAATCGCATGTTGCAATGCAGAGAATAAGTGGTAGTCAGAAGGGGCGACATCAGGAGAATACGGTGGGTGCACCATAATCTCCCAGCCCGCCTCCTTCACCTTCTCTGACATCTTCTTTTCACGATATACTGGCACGCTGTCTTTGTGGTAAATTATCTTCTTCAAATTTGAGCATTTTTCAGCCGATCGATTTGATCACAGTAGACATCCTTGTCAACGGTGGTATTACGTGGGAGAAGATCCAAAATGATCACACCACGGCAATCCCACCAAACTTAGATCATAACCTTCTTTTGCACAAGCGGCCCTTTTGGCAAAGGTTTTAGCTGTTGACCATTGCTACATCAGGATCGTCTGCATCTCACGTTGGACTACAGTACCCACTTTTCATCCATAGTGATAACACTTCTCAATTTCTTTTTTCAGTAAATCTTTGTAGTGTTTTTTAGTTAATTTATAAATGTTTCCTGTTTTGTCAGATTTCACCAGAATCCTGTCAGTGACTCTAACCAATCAAATCTTTGGCTCCGCCAGAGCAGACTTTGACAGGCAGTGACACGTGCTTGTTTGTCCGCTTCAGTTGATTCATGTGGTACTCATTTTCCAAGCTTGCTGACCTTGCCGAGACGATGCAGGTGGTTAATGATCATAACATGGGAGATTCTAAAACTACCGCGACGTGCAGTTTGCATTGGATCGGCTTTAATGACTTGCAACAATGCAACATCATCGATCTATTCTTGGCGCTTGCCTCAAGGTTGATCTTCCAGTGAATAATTGTTGGATTCAAAGCGCTGACACCAATTACCGCAACTAGTTTTTGAGACTGTGTATGGGCCAAACGCTTCGCAGATTAGTTCAGCTGCATCACGCATGGATGTGCCATGTTTGAGGTGATACAGTATGATGCTATGAAGAGCCAGCTTTGTAAGTGCTATTTTTGGAGCACATTTTGTGCACAAAGTCATATGTTTTACAATACAACCACAACACAGAATGCTAACGAGCAAATAGTAGTTGTTAGTCTTTATATCCTCGCTTTATATCCATGCTGGCTGCTCCTGATTGGTCTCAGAAACAAACGATTTGGTGTTTATCCGGCTTGCACATCTAATTTAATGATACATTTTTAACACTTTTTGATGCGTTTCCAGTAACCCATGGCTGGGTTTATATGTCGAACACTACCAACAGTCCATTCGCTAAATGAACTACTTCAGCATCAAAAATTTTCTTGTTCTCATTTTTGAATTGTATCAGGTTGGTGCAAAAGTAATGTCCGATTTAAAGATCTAAGGTAAAAAATAAATAAGCCAATGACTATGGAGATATTTATTCATTAACATACTCTCCATTGCTTTCATTAACGTCATTCCATCTTTCAATGACCTTATAAATGCCTCGCTTATAAAATTCTGTAGGTTTAGAACCAAAATACGAATCCAACTCATTTTCATTCTCTTCTCTTGTTATACGAAATCCATCAAAATGATTCTGTAGTCTTCAGAACAAATGGTATGGTGCTTTGGAAAAGTCTACACCCCTTTTGAAAACTGGATGTATTTTGTTTATTTTGATAGGAACAATTAATATTTTAAACTCCAATAATTTGCTTTAATAAGCAGATCTATCACACTTTTATTTAATACACAATACATTTGAAACTGATTCTTAAACAAAGATAAAGTCTACACCCGCTTTGGAATGTCTTCAGCTAATACTTTGTGGATGATCCTGCAGGCGCCTCGGGTAACCTTCCACGAGCTTGCTGCAGTGGTCTGCTGACAGTTTTCACCATTCTTCATGGCAGAACTTCTCGAGCTGTGTCAGATTGGATGGGGAACATCGGTGCACAGCCTGCTTTAGATCTTGCCATAGATTTTCTATAGGATTGAGGTCTGGGGACTGGCTGGACCATTCCAAAACTGTGATTTTCTTGCTAGCAAACCAAGCTTTAGTGCTTTTTGACACATGCTTGGGGTCGTTATCTTGTTGAAACTTGAAATTGCGATCCAAGTGCAGAGCTCTAGCAGACTTCAGCAGCTTTGCCTCCAGTATTTCTTGGTATTTGACACTATCCATGATACCTTGGCTTGTTATCAACTCTCCAGGCC
>NC_069009.1:1036054-1041349 GCF_001194135.2 Octopus bimaculoides
TTTGGCAAAGTTCAGCCTAGCTTGTTTGTGTATAGTCTTCAGAAGGGGCTTGTTTTCTAGCTACCCTCCCTTGCAGGCCAGACTGGTGCAATACTCTGGAAATTGTAGATGCATGGACATCTGTCCCAGTACTGGAAACTGAAGCTTTCAAGTCTTCCAGTGTTGCACTAGGGTTGGAGGTTGCCTCCCGGACCAGTTTTGACTTTGCTCTTCTGGTAAGTTTGCTCGGTCTCCCAGTTCTTGGTAAGGTAGCAGTGGTTTTCTGCACTAACCACTTCTTAACTACAGTTTTAACAATGCTTAGGGGGCAATTCTCAAGTTTTTGCAATCCTTTTATAGCCATTATTTTCATTGTACTTTTGAGACAGAGGCTTGCCTATTTTCTTTCCCGAGTTGGACACCTTGTGTTTACAGTCAGTCCAAAGACCAACATACCAAAAAACCATGTGGTGAATGATTTCGTATGCAGTTACATCACCTTATATAGCAAAATAATAGACTGGCCAAGTTTATGGTAGAACACACATCACTTTTGATTGTTTTGGATTGTATACACCAGTGACAAACTACCTGATAATACGGTATATCTGGCGGGTATAGATTTTTGCAAAGACATTTTTCTAAGTTTTATGATTTTAAGAATCTGTGTGAAATTTTTTAAATGTAATTTTTATATCAAAGGAAAATGTGATTGATCTGCTTATTATTTAGCAATCATTGGAATTGAAAAAAATGTGATGTTTCCTGTTAAATTATACAAAATATATAAATTTTCAAAGGGGGTATAGACTTTTGCAAGGCACCGTAATCAGAAGGAGCAAGGTCAGGAGAATCTGGAGAGGCAGTATTTCCTAACCAGGTTCTTCCAAGAGAGTTTTGGTCAGTCAAGCTGTGTGAGGACAAGCATTATTGTAATGGAAGAACCAAATATGAACCATTTTCTTGCACAATGTGTCTCCATCTTTCCTTTAACTTGAAAATACCCTCTTCCCAGAATCGAGGTGGTTTCATGGCAAAGAATTCATCAAGGTATCTTTTTACGTCATCCAAGGAATTGAAATTTTTACCATGAACAGACAACAACATTTCTGGCTTTGAGAAACTGCCAGATGCTGTGGGTACAGTCTAGAAGACAATATTTCACTACTGCTGTAGCTGGGGCTTAAAACAGCCAGACCAGTCTTGATTCTTGTAAAGAAGCTCAATTGAGTTGGAAAACAGTAAAAGGTAGTTTTTTCTGCCATTTTGATTCTCCCATTTTTCTCGTACTATATAACAAGTCTCTTGAACAGATATTAAACGGATATTCTCTTTTTGTCTAGCTTCGAGAGACTACCAGATACTATGGATATAAATAAGAAGGCAACATTTCACTACCAGCGTGGCTGGGGGTGGTTTGCCCCAAGTGGAACTTTTATTTCTAGACCTATGATTGGAATCTGTCTATGTACAGTATTTCTCAGAATTAATTGTCTGGTTACTTGGGAGAAGCTCATAGTACAGCTCATAGTATGCAAGTGGCGTGACTCAATGCAGGTCTTAGAACTGACGGGAAGAGTGGCGCAAAATTAGAATTGCATCTCTTTAGATAAGGGATGTACTGGAAATCCCGGACTTCCACATAGTCTGGAAGTTAATTGGAAGCTTTTGAAAAATCCTAAGTGGTCGAGGGAGATTATTCTCGTTAGTTCCCTATTTTGTTTTGCTTGACTGCCAGGGGATCACTACATAACTCCCTCTTTAGACGAGCAGTCAATAAGCAAAATTATTGTAGTGATCCAGGGCAGATACAAAGCAGAAACACGTGCTTGCAAAAAAAAAAAAAAAGTAAAATAAGAGAAAATACATGTATCATAATAGGTACTCTCTTTATTTGTTTCAGTCATTTGACTGCGGCCATGCTGGAGCACCGCCATTAGTCGAGAAAATCGACCCCCAGGTATCTAAAAATAATTGCAGAGTTTCGTGCAACAAACCTTTAGCTGCACAGCTATGCACATCAAACTAAATGCAAAACATGGCAACTTGAAAAATACAGTGTGAAACATGCAGGGGGGGGGGATGTTTTTAAATAAACGTTCTTTTGTAAAAGAAATAGCAAACAGTGTTTTGTGACACAACGTTAAATATAAATGGTTCTGGATAATTTTTGTGGCCAATGTACTGTTCTGCAACTTCTTGTGATATAAAGTTTAGGAGGTTTTTTGGTGCATGTGGCAGTGTTAGTGTAGGAGTGAATGTATGCGGTATGTCATGTTCTGGAATGAGATTTTCTGAGAAAACTTTTTTTTATTGTTGATGGATAATGTTTGTGTTTGACCATTAACGTCGACTATGAAGTTTTTTGGTGAGTGGAACAGTACTCGATGAGGTCCAGAAAAAGGTGTATGCAGCATATTAAATATGTAACACCTCTTTCAGACCTTACGGTGTACTATCGCACTCGCCAAAAGTTTTTTTTGGCCTGCTACAGTCGGGTTTGTATCGAAATTGTTCATTGCCAACCTTGCATTTTGTGCCAATTTCTTTGTTGCTTGTACCTGATATCCTATAAATAATTTTTAATGTGTCTAGAGGTTCAGGAAATGGTTATCTAGCTTGGATGATTGCTGACCATCTGTATTATAACAGATCACTTTGTTAATATTAACTCTGAATAGATTTGTAAGTCTTATCTCAGATAAAAGAGCCAGAATTTGGTCTCATCCTACAACAGATATTTACACTTTTTATTATAAATAAGAAGACAACATTTCACTACCAGCGTAGCTGGGGGTGGTCTGCCCCAAGTGGTACTTTTATTTCAGGACCTGTGATTGGAATCTGTCTGTACAGTATTTCTCAGAATAAATTATTGTCTGGTTACTTGGGAGAAGCTCATAGTACAGAATTCCTTTCCAATCCCACCAGACACAAAGCAAGATTTTTTTTTAGGGTGAAGAGCTGCTTTTGGGGTGGCTCGTGTCTTGATTCTTGTAAAGAAGCTCAATTGAGTTGGAAAGCAATAATGTTTAGGAGATCAGGTGTGTTCATGTAGATATTTTGCCATTGTCGTGTTTTTGGTGAATCTAATGAGGTCTCCCAATTCTATAAGGTTGGCTTTCATCGTCAATTCTTTAATGAATGCATGCTTCTCTCCTCTGTTTTCTTTTCTGCTGATGGGCAATGAACATGATTTCTGTCGATGTCCAATAAGTCCACCATCATCAATTCACCCCTTTTTTTTTATTTAATTTTTAGCTATTAGTGGTGAAACACTATGGCTTTATTTTCTTGGTGAACTTTCCGCCACCATCTATTATCAGACAGCATATTGTCGTAGAATGGTGGCAATACATTACAATACTGTTGAATCTTCAGAAGATTTTTTTCATCTCTCCTCCTCTGGACACAACCATATAAATCTGATGATATTTGTTGTATATTTTTGGCATGATCTTGTGCTTATGTAAAACATTTGTTTATGCTCCCAAAACCATAAGTACATAATTTATGCTGAGAATTTATAAACTTTTTTTTCCTCCCCTCATACACATTGACTCATGTAATGTATATATTCATCTAAAACAGTTCATTTTCCAATTATTTGCCACTTTTTATGGTCTCTTATGGGTTTTTTAAAAATTATTATTGTTATTGGCTGATAAGAAGACTATTTCAGGAACATCCCTGTTCTTGAACTTTCATCGTTCCAATATCTACACTTTTGGTTGTTGGCTCCTTCATTTTTTGTTGAATCGCAATGGCGTCAGTGCTGAATGGTGAACATAAAAGCAGTTCGATTTAAAATGTTTTATTGCTGAGCTGAAAAGCTGAGGCTTATTGTAAATGTTACATCGAAGCATTTGAAGAAAACAAAGTCTGTAATTTTTTATCTATAAAACTGATTTTTCAAACTTTGAAATAATAAAAATTTCAAACCATTTGTTATGAGTTATGTTTTTCTTGTCTTTTATCTTGTTTCAGTTATTTGACTACGGCCATGCTGGGGCACCACCTTGAAGGGTTTTTAGTTGAACAAATTGACGCCAGGACTTTTTTTTTAAAGCCAGTTGTCATGTGGGGGGTAAAAACAGACACATAGATGTCACCATCATCATATGTTTTCCATGCTGGCATGGGTTGGATAGTTTGACCAGAAGTGGTAAGCTGGAGAGCTGCAGCAGGCTCCAGTCTAACTTTGGCTGGACGCCTCTTGAGTGTCGCACACATTTATATATGTGACACGCTTCTTTCAGTTTCCAGCTACCAAATCCGCTTGCAAGGCATTGGTTGGCCTGAGGCTATAGTAGAAGACACTTGCCCAAGGTGCCACGCAGTGGGACTGACCCCAGGACCATGTGATGAGTAATCAAGCTTCTACAAACTTTCTATTGTGTCCTGTAAAAGCAATCAGAATGCTGAGCATATTTATAGTCTGTATAATGGAATGTGAAATTAAATACAAATTCTGTGTGTGTGTGTGTGTATATATATATATATATATATATATATGGTACTACTAATGCAGCGCGGACCCGAACGCGCATCCGCGCTAGCTAGTCTTGAGTGGTCGATCCTAACCCTAACCCGCGTGTGCAAATGAATACGTGTTTAGGGTTAGGATCGACCACTCAAGACTAGCTAGCGCGGCTGCGCGTTCGGGTCCACGCTGCTTTAGTAGTACCTATATATATGTATACATGAGGGGGTGCTGAAAATTTCTGGCTTTATGGGTGTCGTGAAAGGCCTGGTTGGAGGTTCAGCCTTCTGAGTTCTTTTGCAGGCTGAGAAAAACCCAAAGGACCACGGCAGTAGGTATGTGAATCTGAGAGGAGAATATCCTGAATAAAATCCTAATTAACTGATCTTCTTTTACTTAAAGCAAGGAACTTTTCACACACACCCTCCTATATATTGTGTGTGTTGTAAATAGTTCATCATTCAGACATGCTGTAAATATCTTAGTACTTACTGTTTAATTAAAATACTCAGCATATTTTATAACCTAGTAGTTTCACAAATACCACAAGCAGATGCAATTAAAATATGTACCTGACTTAACTCTGTTGTATTCAGATTATTTCTAAATTTAGCAAATTATAACAAGTTTGTCGCATATTAAGCTGTTGTTGTTGGCACTCCGTCGCTTACGACGTCGAGGGTTCCAGTTGATCTGATCAACGGAACATCCTGCTCGTGAAATTAACGTGCAAGTGGCTGAGCACTCCACAGACATGTGTACCCTTAATGTAGTTCTCGGGGGAGATTCAGCATGACAGTGTGACAAGGCTGACCCTTTGAATTACAGGCACA
>NC_069009.1:1041359-1041972 GCF_001194135.2 Octopus bimaculoides
GCAAGTGGCTGAGCACTCCACAGACATGTGTACCCTTAATGTAGTTCTCGGGGGAGATTCAGCATGACAGTGTGACAAGGCTGACCCTTTGAATTACAGGCACAACAGAAACAGGAATTAAGAGTGAGAGAAAGTTGTGGTGGAAGAGTACAGCAGGGTTTGCCACCATCCGCTGCCAGAGCCTCGTGGAGCTTCAGGTGTTTTCAGTCAATAAACACAATGCCCAGTCTGGGAATCATGCCCGCTGCCCTAACCCCTGGGCCATTGCGCCTCCATGACAAGGAAAGGTATAACATAATGAAGCGAATGAGAAGGGAGATAATCAAGTACATGAGCCTAATTTTTAATTAATGAAAATTCGATTGTTTGATAGCTTTATCCTCCTGAATTAACGTGCAACTGGTTGAGTATTTCACAGACGTTTACAGCGTAAATCTAATCCTCAAGCAAAAATCAGTGACATAGTGTGTGGCAACAAATAAAATATATAATATATATATGTATATATAAATATATATATTTATATATATAATATATATTTATATATATTTATATATATATATAATATATATAATATATATTTATATATATTTATATATATATATAATATATA
>NC_069009.1:1042072-1042833 GCF_001194135.2 Octopus bimaculoides
ATATATATATATACAAACACTGGTGTATGTGTGTGTGTATGTCCGCTGCTAATACTCCACCACCCAGAGAGTGATTATCTGTAAATGACACCCATTCCTACCTCGCAGTGGGAGTTCAGATAAAAAAACTGCCACACCTTCTTCACCTGGATTTTTCCAACAAACACCGTTAATCTCATACTGATTAATACTTGTAATCCCTATAAATGTGTCTATGCCCCTTAATTTTAATGTAATTTTCTCTGACAGTTTTACTCTTTTTCTTTTATGATCCTACCTTTAATTTATGACATACGTGTGTAGGTGCATGTGAATGTGTGTTCATGGGCAGGGGTGCACACCATGCGCCATTAATCTAAATCTAATCTTTCTCTGATAGCTTATATTCTCTATATCTTATCATTGAATTTTGCGTTACATATCAAAGGACAGCTGTAGCCGGTCGTAACCAAGATACAGCAGGTACAAACAACGTGCCTAGGCCAGCTCAGTGTATATATATATAGACAAAACTTACTTGGAAAAGGATGCGCGGCGTTCTATCATATAATAATATATAAATATATGCATATATACATACATATATGGACATGCCTACATATATATGTATATATACATGCATATTTGGGTACAGGACATAAAAAAACGTTAAACACACTGAGAAACGAAAACATAAAACATAAAAACGAAAATATGTTGCATGTCTCATTTCTGTTTTTTTCGTTGTTCGAAAAAAAGTTCGTTTTCAATGTTTTCGTTTC
>NC_069009.1:1043039-1044299 GCF_001194135.2 Octopus bimaculoides
ATATTATTATATGATCGAACGCCACGCATCCTTTTCCAAGTAAGTTTTGTCTATGTATCTATACACTGAGCTGACCTAGGCACGTTGTTCGTACCTGCTGTATCTTGGTTATCAGAGAAAGATTAGATTTAGATTAATGGGGCATGGTGTACACCCCTGCCCACGAACACACACTCACACATTATATATTATATATTATATATATATATATATATATATATATATAATAGTGCATAAGGTTTTATACATAGAGAGAAATCTACACTGGATTTCTTACATGCTAGAAAAGGCAGTCAAGACCTATACCATTCTTCTTTAGAGGTACGTTGTCTGTAGGTGGGCGGGATAAAAAATCAGTTTCACTATTAATGATCAACTAAATCAATCAATTCCCCAATCAATTGATTAATTAATTGATTTAATTGATCATCAATAACGAAACCCATGGGTATAAGATTAACTGATTGTTTTTTCCATTCATTTAAATATCCTGCTTGCCTACAGACAACGTGCCTCTAAAGAAGAATCTATCTTTTTTGCGGTATGGGTCTTACTGCCGTTTCTAGCATTTAAGAAGTCCACATGGTGGATTTCTCTCTGTGTATAAAATCACATACACAATTATATAGAAATATTTAGGTCTTCTGACTGATAATTACGCATGCTGACCACTGGTAAAAAATTTATTAGTTTTTAATAATTTTTATACCCCGTATATATATTTTATCATTATTAATAAATCATAGGGTAGCAAAAAAAATTATAGAAATTTTATTTACCACCAGTGGTCTAGCGAGAATAAAAATTAGTCTATAGACTATATATTACTCATTTAAAAATACAGAGTTGCCTATAATAGGACATCTAACCCGCTAGAAAGAGCAGCAAAACACTCTATACCACAAAAATAGGGATAATTTCGAAATAGCTTGAAACCATGGTAAGGAAAATAGATTGGTAAATGTTTTTATTTCTCATTCCCTTTCGAAATTATCCCTATTTTTGTGGTATAGTGTTTTGCTGCTCTTTCTAGCGGGTTAGATGACCTATTATAGGCAACTCTGTATTTTAAATGAATAATATATAGCCTATTGACTAATTTATATATATATATATATATATATATATATATATACACCTTCAGACGAGAGAAATGATTGTGAATTTGTGTTCTCCACGTAGGAGTTCATACGATTATGAAAACAATAAATAAATAATTTTTTTAATACCTCCACCTATAAATCCGAAAAGTTCCACTCT
>NC_069009.1:1044890-1049538 GCF_001194135.2 Octopus bimaculoides
CTTCTTTTTTTTTTTAAGTAATAATAATGAGATTGTATATATATATATATTTTTTTTTTCTTAAATATATTTCCACGCGTACGTTTTGTAATAAAATCTAATTCACATCGTGATGGGTGTATATGGAATGTGAAAGAGCTGTATGCGATAAGAGAATCACTGTTCGGTGGTGGAGAGGGCACCTTGGATAAAGAGACCCACATAAGAAAGTCAATTAGCGGATACCAAAAATGGTTCAGGAAAATTATAGTATGTCACTGACGTCATTTCCGGTGTATTATCGCAATTTAATTTTCGTTTTTAAGGACAATTTACTTTCACTATTTAACGACGGTTGAGAATGTACGTTATAACTGCAACCCGATCTGATTTAATTGACAGCTAGGTAATTATATTATAATTAATAAGTTTTGAAGACGAAGCACTTGCAACTATATACCATTCTATTGTTATAGATTCATTAAGAGAAACTGAAGCTTTGCAGTATATTTCTATACAATCATAAATGCTAATTTAGAGAATGGTCTACAATAATAAATACGTTTTTGATTTGAGTTGTTATTGATTAAATCCATTTAATTATTAATTTTATATAATCAATGCAGGACCATAGAATGAATATCGATCACTGATCAACAACATCAAAATGTTTTTCAATTCTCAATGTTCTCCTTATTTTTACTAAATAATATATATTTTATATCTTACCTGTTATTGCTGTATAAATTAGCGTTTAAAATGCATTATCTTCAATTACACCAAAGGTCCCTCCGATTCTAGTGCGATTTCAACCAACAGTAGATTAAGACAACAGAAATTTATAAAAATCGACTCGGAAACACAAACGGCGAAATGAATTTAGTTTCTTTGTAAATTCATCTATTCTGGTCAATGAATATAAACATGTTATTCCTACAAAAAAATTAAAAAAAGAATTATCTAAAATATAAAAACACATCCATTATAAAATGTATTAGAGTTCATTAAATATATATTTGATATACTTTGTGCAACGTCCCTAGGTACACTACAACTTGGTACATTTGCACGCTGCAGATTTCTAAATGTTTCTAAAGAAAGGTATCAACCTAGGTCTGATTCTGTTCGAAGAACAAATGAAATACCGTTCTTATCTTTAATGTATTTATCAAAAGTGGGCCTTGAAAATATTTATTTAAAAAAAAAAAAAGAGAAAATAAAACAGGTGACATCTTCCAGATTACTTCTACGTTTCGTTTTCTCCGAGTCATCTATTATAATGCCTGGTGTGATATTTCAGCTGTGGTTGAATCGAACCAAAAGCCAAGAAGAAATTGGACATGGAGAAATACAAGTGAGTCTTTTATCCGACAGTTGGTAATCAATGATTGACTTGATTGATTAATTGATTGTATAATATTATCAGTATTAATTATATTCGTAGCCTAATTAACGAAATATAGTAATAAGTAAATAAATGACGGTTTAAAAAAAAATTAAATTGTCTAATATAATTTATATGAAATATATAACCTTTACTGTATTTATTGTAATGAATTAATTACAATTTGATTAATTAATTTTACAGTATAATTAGTTGTCTATGAATGACGGGGTAAATAATTTTTTAATGTATGTTTATTATTAAAGTGGAGAATAATCTTGTTTAAATATTAAATTATTCAGACAATATCACCATGAAAAACTACACGTAGTTGTGTTAATATATTAACGAAACGTTTAAAGGAATGTTGACATGCAATTTAGGTGTTTAAAAGGTGCAAGTTAATTACTAAGAATTGACGCTAGTGAAATCCGATAATTTCAAATAAACACATGTATCATACAGGAATACCTACACTCGTCTTTGTTTCCTCATAATTTCCAGCAAAATAGATATTTTTTTAGTGAAATTTTCTGCAAATACGGTTCGGAGGGTGTAGATTTCGATTACGTCGAAATTTGTTGTGGAAAACTTTTTTTCTAAGTGTGGCGCGAGGAAGCGGCTTTGTTTCCTCATAACTTACAGAAAAACGGATATTTTTAAATGAAATTTTCTACAAATACGCCCCAGATGGTGCAAATTACCATTATATAGGAATTTAATATTTTTAAAAAATGTGGGGTACTCACACATACGTTCTGACATAAATCAATTTCTTTCGAAATTTTCAAGTTTCATTTTGTAGCTATATGTGATGTGTGTATTTTTTTTAATATATATTAAATTCTGATATAATGATAATCTATAACGTCTTTCACAGCTGTAACTCTATAAATATCCTCTGTATCTTATGTTGTTGTTTCTCGTTTATTTCAGAATATCAGATGACATTGGCATAATGATCATTTCTCCATCAAGCACATCATCAATATTGAATTGTCTTCTAAAGACTAAAGGAATGTGCTATACAGAATAGATCTAATATTGTTTCCATAAATGTATGGTGAAGAGCTATATTTCTCTACTTCACTGCCTGGATTGTGTGCAACATAAATTTGTAAATAAATTTGAAGAAATTTACAAAGTAATTTGCTGCTTCTTCAGATATCAGTGAGGATTGCAGATGATGGAAAATCTAACAGAAGGAAATATTTGTAACAAATATAAGAGCAAAAACAAGAAATCTATGTGTATATTGTGAAAGAAGAGAGATAAAGGAAAATTAATTAATGTGAAGAACTTCAAAAGGGTTGATTTTATTAGAAGAGATGCTGAAAGTGGTAAAAAAGACACCATTTCTGTGTGACATTTGTAATAAGACATTCTCTCAACAAGGGAACTTAACTATCCATAAACGTATTCATGCAACACAGAAACCATTTCACTGTGAAATCTGTGGCAAGTCGTTTGCTCAGAAAGGTGACTTAGCCACTCACAAACGTATTCATACAGGAGAGAAACCATATCGTTGCGATATATGTGGTAAATCATTCTCTGTGAGGGGTGCTTTAACTAGGCACAAACGTATTCACACTGGAGACAAACCATTTCATTGTGATATTTGTGGCAAATCATTTCCTGAATCTGGCCAGTTAACTAAACACAAACGTACTCATACAGGAGAGAAGCCATATCGCTGTAATATCTGTGGTGCATTGTTCTCTCGAAACCATCACTTAAAGACTCATGAGTCCGTTCATACAGGAAAGAAACCATATCACTGTGAAATCTGTGGTAAATCATTCTCCGAGACAGCTAAAGTTATTATTCACAAACGGATCCATACAGGAGAGAAGCCATATCAGTGTGATATCTGTGGGGAGTTTTTCTCTCAGAAACATTACGTGACATCTCACAAATACGTTCATTCAGGGGAAAAACCAAATCATTGCAACATTTGTGGTAAATCTTTTGCTCAGAAGCAGTACTTAACTAACCACCTGCGCGTTCATACAGGTGAGAAACCTTATCGTTGTGAAATCTGTGGGAGATCGTTTGCTCAGCGTTGTAACGTAATCAAGCACAAACGCATTCATACAGGAGAGAAACCATTTCGCTGTGATATCTGTGGGAGAACATTCTCTGAAAGTGGTAATTTAACTATTCACAAACGTGTTCATTTGTGAGAGAAACCATATTGTGGTGCTTGAGAAAACCCATGAAGCCCACCAAAATCACAGTTGTGGAAGATACCAATGTTACACAAATGGCACTCGTGCCAGTGGCATGCAAAAGCACCCATTACACTCTCAGAGCATCCAGCTGTAGAAAACCATGCCAAATCAGACTGGATCTTGACACAGCCTTCCAGCGTGCCAGCCTAGTGAAACTATCCAACCCTTACCAGCATGGACAATGGATGCTAAATGATGATGATCATTATCATTTAACATCTATTTTTTATGCTGGCATGGGTTGGACAGTTTGACTAAAGCTAGTAAGGCTAGGAGCTGCACCAGGTTCCATTTTTTGTTCTGGCATGGTTTCTACAGCTGGATGCTCTTCCAAATGCCAACCACTCCACATAGTGTTCTAGGTGCTTTTTACATGGCAGCAGTACTTCTATCAATTCTGTTATGGTGGACGGGTCTTTTTGAGTACAACAATTCACCAGATATCTCAGTCCTTTGTCATTTCCTTCATAAGGTTTTGCTTTTTGAGATCAGCCTTCAATACTTCATGGTAAATTTTGAGATTTAAAAAAAACTTTTATCCATATTAATCTCCGTGTTTTTCCCGTACATTGAAAAATAGATGGTGAAAAGATCAATGTCGGGGGAGTGAAATTCCGAGGATTTCAGCACACCAGTGGCAGGCATCCATTTGGGGGAGCCATGCTTTTCACATGGGCAACTTTATGTGGCCTGCTCCCGTGTGGGTAGTAAAAACGCTCTTTTTGTATGTGCTCCTTAGGGCAGAACACACAATATTGTCAATAGCGAAGTTTTATAGACAAGTTGTCATTGCAGCCGATGTGGTTATAAACTGATCCGGAAGCATTGGCTGGACATATTCTCAAACCATGGCAACATGAATTATGGACTCTTCCTCTTTTTTATTGGACAATGCTGACTTCTCCAACAACAATGCTCACTCGGCTGATATCAGTGATTGGCTAAGTTGCTCATAGAGTTAACCTAGAAGGGACAGGCCCCTTATTTTCTGGTTAAGGCTGTTGGTAAGTTTTCCTAAGTTACTCCAATCCAGATCCCCAATGCAAACCTT
>NC_069009.1:1049792-1054756 GCF_001194135.2 Octopus bimaculoides
CATATATATGACGGTCTTCTTTCAGTTTCCGTCTACCAAATCCACTCACAAGGCTTTGGTCGGCCCGAGGCTATAGAAGACACTTGCCCAAGGTGCCACGCAGTGGGACTGAACCCGGAACCATGTGGTTGGTAAGCAAGCTACTTACCACACAGCCACTCATGTGCATTATATTCTATTCATCTTTTCCATTCATTTTGTGTTTTTGTCCCCTCTGTGTAAGGCCTTCATGGCTGATTTCATGAAATAAAGAAACTTGCTTCCGGTTTGACGACATCACTTGTTTATTTTTTCTGTGTGTTGTGAGTTATCATTTTTGTTGTTGAAACTGTGATTTGTTGTAAATTATTGTTGAAAATTGTTATTTTGAATTGTTGCTTGTTTGCAGGCATTGTGGTGAATAACTGGTGGTGATTTGCTCTAAAAAGAGTCATACATTTTGAGCCCATTAGATTTAGCTGTCAGCTAAGTTTAGATAAGGCTAGGATAGAAGGGAACCTGCTTAAGGCTTCAGAAGAGGCGTTGAGATTGGGCTCTGCATCCCAAATTTTGGCAGTGAGAACGACCTTGGACCGTCACCTCAAAGCCAAACATGAGGGGTGCAGGGTTCGGGCTAAAGTATGTGCATTGGGTTGCAAGGGAATTAATATTTCCAGGTGGGCCCATTCGGTAGAGACCCAGCATGGCAACGATGCCATAATTAGTTCTTTGATTGACAAAAATGGACGTTTGGTCAAAGGACAGGATGAGATGTGAGGCACTTTACAAACAATTTGCCGAGTTGTTCGGGAGGGGTGGGAAGCTAGACCATGGTGAGGCCCTATGGGACTTCCTGGCTGGTGGCCCACGTCTCTTGGTATGAGGGGCTGATCACAGCTGCGGAGGTGATTGAGGTGCTATCTGAGTACTCCGGGGACAAGTTTTAATGGTCTTGATGGTCTACCCTATGAGTTTTACAAAAGTATGCCAGACTTGTTCTGGCACCTACTGGCCAGGTTGAATTTAATATAAATAATGTTTAAAAACTAGTTCAAATTGCTATTTTGCTGTTTACACATAAACTTGTGTAGGTTGAACTCTGTAAAACACCAGTGATAGAAACTTTTGTTATTTCTTATGATAAATCCATCTAATAGGAAAATTCTTCATAGACATTTAAAATACTAGTCTTGTTCCCCATTTTACTATGTAAGGACCATGCGATCAGGAGATGGTGACGAGGAATGGCTCCTTTAGTACATCGTGCGATCAATACAAAAAAAAAATATATATGAGAATAGGATAAATGAGTATAAATGCCAAAAGGAAAAGAGACAACCGGTTTGGAAAATTTTATTGATATAACATGTCTGTGTGTGTGTGAGTGTGACGTATCATCATCATCATCATCATCATCGTTAGACAGGCTGTCATGTATACAAATGTGTGTGTGAGAAATAGAGTAGAGAGAGTCTATCAGGATGTTAAAAGAAAGTCGTATTCAAGGTACACAGTTTTGGCTTCCATTAGTGACTAATCAATCAGATATTGCAGTGACCATAATGACTCTCCATTATGAATAAGTTTGGGTCAGATATTGCAGTGATAGGGCTTTTATCCTGTATGAATGTGCTTGTGTTTACTCAAACTTTGAGAGAATGATTTATCACAGTGATATGGTTTCTCAACTGCATGGAGACCGTCGTGTTGGGTTAAGCAACGGACATTAGACAGTGCTTTACCACACACATCACACAAGTAACATTGATCTCCTGTATGAGAATTTTTATGAGAAGTTAGAGAAGTCTTACCACAGATATCACAAGGATATGACTTTTTTTCCTGTATGAGTGCATTTGTGTATAGTTAAATCATTGAGAGAATGATTTCTCAGATATCCCAGTGATATGGCTTCCCTCCCGTATGAATAAGTTTATGTTTAGTTAAGTCACCATTTTCAGAGAATGGCCCATTAGAAATTGCTGTGATATTAACATTGATTTTTTACCCTGTATGAACACGTTTGTGTACAGTTAAGCCACTACGCTGAGAGAATGATTTATCACAAATATCACAATGATATTGTTTCTCAACTGCATGCAGATCCTTGTGATGGGATAAGCAAAGGGCATTGGACAACGATTTACCACACACATCACACAGGTGTTTGTCTTTTGTGTGAGTATGCTTATGATAATTCAGAATTTTTCTATTGGAGAAAAACTTGCCACAGACGTTACAATGATATGGTTTCTCACCAGTATGAACACGTATGTGTATAGTTAAACTGCTTCTATCAAAGAAGGATTTACCACAGACATCACAGTGATATGGTTTTTCTCCTGTATGAATATATTTGTGCTTAATCAGGTGACTTCCTTCATAAAAAGATTCCCCACAGATATTGCAATCATATGGTTTTTCTCCTGTGTGAATACGTTTGTGTTTATTTAGATAAAATTGTTGAGAGAAGGATTTACCACAGATATCACAATGATATGGCTTCTCTCCTGTATGAGTGTATTTGTGCCTTCTTAAGTCACTACTTTGAGAGAAGGATTTACCACAGATATCACAATGATATGGTTTCTCTTCTGTATGAGTATATTTGTGTCTACTTAAGTCACATCTTTGAAAGAATGATTTACCACAGATATCACAATGATATGGCTTCTCACCTGTATGAGTACGTTTGTGTTTAGTTAACTGCTCATTTTGAAAGAATGATTTACCACAGATATCACAGTGATATGGCTTCTCTCCTGTATGAATATATTTGTGTTTAGTTAAACAAAATTTCTGAGAGAAAGATTTCTCACAGATGTCACATTGATAAGGCTTCTCTCCTGTATGGACATATTTGTGTCTTTTTAAGTCATTACTTTTAAAGAATGATTTACCACAGATATCACAGTGATGTTGTTTCTCTCCTGCACGAATGTGCATGCATTTAGCAAAACTGTCACCGCTGGAGAACGGTTTATCAGAAAATGAATTTTCCATTGTATGAATAAGTTTATGTCGAGTTAAGGAACTATTAACAGCAAATGATTTATCACAGACATCACAGACATATGGCTTTTCCCCTGTATGAATGCGTATGTGGTAAGTTAATTTATCACTTTGATAAAATGATTTACCACAGACATCACAGTGATATGGCTTCTCTCCTGTATGAATGGCTTTGTGTTTAGCTAAGGCACCATTGTGAGAGAATGATTTACCACAGATATCACAGTGATATGGTTTCTCTCCTGTATGAACGGATTTATGCTTAGACAAGTTGCTACTGTGAGAGAATGATTTACCACAGATATCACAGCGATATGGTTTTTCCCCTGTATGTACAACTTTATGTTTCGTTAGGCTGCTACTTGTAGAAAATGATTTACCACAGATATCACAATGGTATGATTTTCTACCTTTCTCATTCTTTACATCATCAGAAAAGTCAATCTTCTGTATTTCACATTTAACCTCGTTCTCCATAATTTTCCTTTTCCTACAACAATATACAAACGATTCTCTTTTTGGTTTTATATTTTATTCCTCCCAAATATTCTTGATATTATATCTCCCTCAACTGTGACCTTTGGTGATATCAGAAGATGCTGCAAACTCTTTTATAAATTCTTCCAACTTCAAAATAAGTATGTGAAATGATTTTGTATATATTATATGAAATGGAAAAGAAAAATTAGACTCCAAAATCAGTTTGTAAACTTTTCAGGAATTGAAGAAGACAAATGCTGATATTCATCTCAGTTCTAAAGAGATATTAGCAGGAATTCACCATGGATTTATATAAGCAGTGTTGTTAGATATGCTCTCTATAAACATTTTCCTTTAGTCTTTCAAAGATGATTAATATTGACAAGGTATCTGATGGAAACAGTTCTTTGCTGTTTCTGATATTCTGAAACGATAGAGAAACAAGAATATAAGAATATTGAGGATACTTAGAATGCAGAGATACAACAGGGGAAATTTTACAACACATCTAAGAAGAAAAACTGAAGATGTAAAGATATCACTAGAATAATTGATCTTATTCTGTTTCTTTCCATTTTGAAAATATGCAGAAGTGTGGTTAGAAGCTTGCTTCCTAACCACATGGTTCCAAACGGCATAGATTACGATGATTAGGAAATTTTTTTCCGAGGAGTTTCGGATCAGGTAGACCAAATAAATTGGAACTACGTTTTGACTACAGCCTTCGAAATGATTGGGGTAGGTGGGGAGAAGGATTCATCTTTTTATGAAAAACAAGGTTTTCGAAACTCCTCTCCCTACCCGCTCGGAAATGGATTTGCCCCCACAAATTTCTTTATAATTGTAATCTATGCCATTTAAGAGGTATTTCAGTAAAAGATATATATTTTCCAGAAAATAATGAGGGCAAAAATGTAGGATCGAGTGAATTTTCCGAAACTCCCCTCTTCACCCACTCGGAAAAATTCTTTCACATATATACTCCGAATCTACAGCATCTAAGCAGTATTTGTTGAATTTTCGTTAAAAAAATATCAGAGTCGAGTGGGGTATACATCTGTAACTATGCCCGATTTGTTATATATGTGTATCGTATACATACGTATTGTCGGCATTCTTTCGGCTTGCCGTGTTATATATGTAAATGTATATATATATATCTTACCTGTTAATTGCTATATAAAACCAGTGTTTACAGTGAAATATCTTTAATTACATCAGGTGCCCTTGCAGCACCAGTGTGAGTCAGCTAGGAATAAAATGTGACAACAGAAATTTATAAAAATCGACTCGGAAACACAAAAGGCGAAATATTTCTCTGTATATAAGCTGCTAGATGAATGCGTATATTTATAGTTTAAAAAAAGAAAAAACGTTTAGATGAAATATAGAAATACGCAGCTAAATTTATCAGGAATCTCTTAAGTTATACTTGAAATGTAAAATTAGCGGAATTCTGGTATTTTCAATGACTACTAGCCATTGTACTGTTT
>NC_069009.1:1055343-1056141 GCF_001194135.2 Octopus bimaculoides
ATGGTGGCGAACCCTGCTGTACTCTCACCACAACTTTCTCTCACTCTTACTTCCTGTTTCTGTTGTGCCTGTAATTCAAAGGGTCAGCCTTGTCACACTGTGTCACGCTGAATCTCCCCGAGAACTACGTTAAGGGTACATGTGTCTGTGGAGTGCTCAGCCACTTGCACGTTAATTTCACGAGCAGGCTGTTCCGTTGATCGAATCAACTGTAACCCTCGTCGTCGTAACCGACGGAGTGCCAACCGAATGTTCTAATAAAGAAACTACTACAAATAAAAATAAATATTTGATTATCCAGTTAGATCGATCTATCATTTAGTCGTGTAAGATTATTGCCTTCCTCACATGTAACTATGTTGGCTGCCATGCGTCGATATACAAACCATTAGATTGCCTTCACAATGTTGTTCGTTGCTGGGTATAGTACGTTAGAACGGTATATCCTAGCTTGCTATTTTTGAAATAAATCATTACAAGAAGATAGAGATCTGTTGGGTTGTCACTGTGGTCACTTCCGATGTAGTTTCCCCTTTTAAAAACCCCAAACAGCGTCAACTACTAAGTGCAGTTTTTGTGGGTTTCAGTTTTAACTTTTCTCTAACTGCAGGAATCCACCAGAAATTAGGTAAAATATGAAGACTTTGGCGGAATTGTGTTTTAACCAAAATTATAACCCCCCCCCCCCATAACTTTTCTATTCCTTGAAATTTTCACACACGCGAATTCATACGATTAAACATTTATAAAAAAGGATGTTTAAACTGGGTGTAAAATCAGTAATGACTAACTGTATTG
>NC_069009.1:1057582-1062401 GCF_001194135.2 Octopus bimaculoides
AGAGAGAGAGAGAGAGAGAGAGAGAGAGAGATACACAATGAAAAAAAGGAAGTTAGAAAATTATTTATTTACCATTACACACATATCAATTGTCAAGAGTCACATTTAAAGAATTTCCTATTAGTAACAGTTTCCGTCTATGCATATTTGACTTAAAAGGTACGAGTCCAACACAATGCTACAACAAAATGATATTCGTCCAGAATGCTGTACAATGAGATTGAACCTAGGACCCTATGGTTATGATGTAAACATTTTAACCTCACAGCCACATCCACAAGAATTTTACGATTAAGCAATTACTTGTACCAGTGCAGGAAATAAAACAATTTGATTGATGAATATGAAGGATTTTATTTTGTAATGACCAAAAGCTTTCAAATTGATAGTGTTACATTTCTATATGAATATTTATGTGTGTAGTTAAGTGACTTTTTTGAGAGAAAGATTTACCACAGATATCACAGTGATACGGTTTCTCGTCTGTATGAATGCGTTTGTGCGTAGTTAAGTTACTTTTCTGTGTGAATGATTTACTGCAGACATCACAGTCATATGGTTTCTCACCTGTATGAGTGAGCTTGTGTTTTGCTAAGATGTCTGTCCTGGAGAATGATTTACCACACACAGAACATTGAAACAGCTTTTCTCCCGTGTGTGTGAGCTTGTGTGTGCTTAGGTAACCCTTTTGAGCAAACGATGTGCCACAGATATCACAGGTGTATGGCTTTTCTCCAGTATGGGTACGTACGTGAGATGTTAAGATATGTTTCCGAGAGAAAGCATTACCACAAATATCACAGCGATACGGTTTCTCTCCTGTATGAATACGTTTGCGGGTGGCTTTCACGCCATTTTGAGAGAATGGTTTAGCATGCTCATCAGAGTGTTCTGGTGATTCCTTGGTATGAACACGCTTGTGTTTTGTTAATAGATTCCTCTGAGAGAAAGACTTATCACATACCTTACAATAAAACGGTTTCTCTCCAGTATGGATGCATTTGTGTATAGTTAAGCAATGTCTAACATAGAATGATGCACCACAAATTTCACAGCGAAATGGTTTTTCTCCTGTGTGAATCCGTTTGTGTCTAGTTAAACAACTGCTATCGAAGAAAGATTTCCCACAGGTGTCACAATGATATGGTTTCTCACCTGTGTGGCTACGTTTGTGTTTCGTTAAGTGCTCATGCTGAGAGAATGATTTACCACAGATATCACAACGATATGGTTTTTCTCCTGTATGAATACGTATATGCATTTTCAAATTACCAGTTTCAGAGAACGTTTTACCACAGATATCGCAGTAAAACGGCTTCTCGCCTGTATGAATACGTTTGTGAATAGTCAAGTAGCTACTCTGGGAGAAATATTTACAACAGATATCACACTGATATGGCTTCTCTCCTGTATGTGTGCGTTGGTGGTTGGTCAGATGATTACGCCGATAGAACGTTTTGCCACAAACATTGCAATGATATGGTTTATCAACTGCATGAATACGTTGGTGATATGTCAAGTTTCTTTTGTGAGGGAATGACTTACCACAGATTTCACAGCTATGTGATATTTTAGCCGTCCCATTTTTCTTGCCCCTGGAAGTACCAATACTTTTCGGCTTCTTTTTAAATTGAACCTGGTTGTCACACAATTCAGTTTCCATAATTGCTCTCAGCTGGCAAAAATGAGTAGCACCTGTCTTTCAATGGGCCAGCCTTGTCACACTGAATCTCCCTGAGGACTATGTTAAAAGTACATGTATCTGTGGAGTTCTCAGCCACTTGAACGTTAATTTCACGAGCAGGCTGTTCTACTGATTGGATCAACAGGAATTTTTCTTGTTGTAACAGACGGAGTGCCAGTTAATTGTTCATTATCCGCAACAATTATCAGGTATTTCTGTTCCGTTTTTGTTGATCCCTAGCAAATATTTATATTTTTCACTGCTAGATTTCCATCACTTGTAACCGTTACCAATATGTACAAACTTTAATGACCATTACAAACTCCTCTGTAATTTATAATCCACATTTAATTAGCATTGCAAAATCATTCTGTAGACATTCTCAATAATGATTAAAAGAAAAGCTGCAGTTTGTATCAGTTCAGTGGAATTATCTTACAGTAATTCTACCAAAAATTTATATCAATGGGATTGTCTGATCTTTATAAACACCATCAGTGAAAGTTGATAGATGTTGCTCATGTGTCTGGTGTGAACAATACTCCGATGGCAACGTCATGGATAATCTGAAATAATAAACAAGAGTGTAAGATGAAGAGGCTATATAAATTGTATGGCTCAAACGTACGGCAAACGAAATACAGAGACAGGTGTGGGAGCAACAAGGAGGTGTATTAGTTTGACAGTGAGGAAAATTGGAAGAAGTCTTTGACATTTCAAGCCCATGCTCTCTCACAGAAAGGGACGAGGGGAAACAAAATGAGAAGACGGAAAGAGAGTGAGTGAGAAATTGTGTTGGGATTAATGGCGTTCCACATGTTGAAAATACAGACAGGCATGCATTATTTTTATACATTCAAATGAGGTCGTTGCTAGTGCCGCTGGACTGGCTCCCGTGCAGGTGGCACGTAAAAAACACCATTTTGAGCATGGCCGTTGCCAGTACCGCCTGACTGGCCCTCGTGCCGGTGGCATGTAAAAGCACCCACAACACTCCCGGAGTGGTTGGCGTTAGGAAGGGCATCCAGCTGTAGAAGCTCTGCCAGATCAGATTGGAGTCTGGGGCAGCCATCTGGTTTGCCAGTCCTCAGTCAAATCGTCCAACCCATGCTAGCATGGAAAGTGGACGTTAAACGATGATGATGATGATACACATGCTTTGTCTTTAATTTCTCGTTTCAGTCTATTGATCGCGGCCATGCTGGGGCACTGCCTTCAAGGACCTTTTTTATTTTAGCCAAATGAGCCAACCCCAGTACTTATGCATTAAACTTGGTACTTATTCTATTGCTTTCTTTTGCCAAACTAATTCACAAGAGCATAAACAAACCAACACTGGCTGACAGGCAGTGGTGCGGGCGAACAAAGACACACACACACATGACCACTTGTTGGGGTGTTTACATTCCCATAACAGCGGTAAGGCAAAAGAGACTGATAGAATTCGTACCAGGCCTTAAAAAAAAAAAAGTAATTACTGGGATCGATTCATTCGACTAAAACTTCATGGCGTTTTGCTCCAGCATGGCCGCAGTCCAATAGCTGAAACAAAATACACAAAAGAATTCATACGATTATGCAAAAAAAAAAAAAAAAAAATTGGTGCGCGATTTAAAGTGGTATTTAGCTGTTATTTTTGGCATATGTCATGATCACTTCATACCGTCCTCCTTTTCGTATTGACATTTTTCAATCTTTCTTCTTCCCATAAGCACATTTAATGGTCTGTTGCTGGGAATTTCTGCAAATTTGTATTCTGCACACAGGAATTCATACGGTTATGCAAATAACAGAAGAAAAATAAAATGGGGGTGCGTAATTTAAGGGTTATTTAGCTGTTATTTTTAGTATATCGCACGTCCTCCTCGTGCACTTTTCGCTTGTTTGACACTGACAAATTGATGTTTTTTTCAACATCAATTCATCATTTAATGGATTATTGCAGGGGATTTTAGCATATTTGCATTCTGCACACGGGAATTCATACGATTATGCAGAACCCCTCACCACCTCATATTTTTTGGTGCGTGATTTAAGGGGTATTTAGCTGTTATTTTTAGTATATCTCACGCACTTTTCGCTTGTTTGACACTGACAAATTGAGGGTTTTTTCAACATCAATTCGTCATTTAATGGATTATTGCAGGGGATTTTAGCGTATTTGCATTCTACACACAGGAATTCATACGATTATATAGAACCCCCCCCCCCACAATTTTTGGTGCGTGATTTAAGGGGTATTTAGCTGTTATTTCTAGCACGTCACGACCACCTCATACGTTCCTCGTTTGTCTGTCAGACGTACTAATATTTTTCAATATCTTTCACCCCCATAAACGACATTTAACGATCTGTAACTGGGATTTAAACCAAAAATTCGAACTGTCCGTATTTCAAAACTGTGATGTAAAAAGGAAAAGAACTCCGCCAGTAACTTACCCGTTTTCGGATGAAAACAGCGAAGTCAGTGCCTGATAAACAACAGGACAACATCAATTAACGCTGTATCAATATTCTTCAAATACAATGTTAGTATACAAGTATATATTTTGTAGCTTCGACACAGATTTTGTCTCAGCATCCATCAACTTCAAAATGGCTCCCATTCAGCTCCCATCAACTTCAAAATGGCTCCCATTCAGCTCCCATCACCTTTTATACTTCCTCAGCATCTTTTATACCCTCCCTCTGCTGGAGAGCTACAAACATATTAGGACAACTGACGAGGGAGGTGTTTTCCTCACTACCACAATCACTGCTTTTTATCTTATTGTCGATATCATTATTCAGTATAGTCTTTCGTCCATCTTTGCGTTGTACATGTGGAGTCGCAATGGCCAAGTGGTTAGGGCAGCGGACTCGCAGTTTCGATTCCCAGACCGGGCGTTGTGAGTGTTTATTGAGCGAAACCACCTAAAGCTCCACGAGGCTCCGGCAGTGGATGGTGGTGAACCCTGCTGTACTCTTTCGCCACAACTTTCTCTCACTCTTTCTTCCTGTTTCTGTTCTACCTGTAATTCAAAGGGCCAGCCTTGTCACACTCTGTGGAGGCGCAATGGCCCAGTGGTTAAGGCAGTGGACTCGCGGTCGTAGGATCGCGGTTTCGATTCCCAGACCGGGCGTTGTGAGTGTTTA
>NC_069009.1:1063455-1065084 GCF_001194135.2 Octopus bimaculoides
AATGCAACAAAAATTCATTAGGTTATAGCAGTACGTACGTTTCGTACAAACTTCATTTATTTATGTAGTAAGAACACTACATAAGATGTGCAATGAAAATGTACTCCTCAGCTGCATAATAGAAGTTCATTTTAGAAAGTCATTTTGTAAATGTGTGCAAATACAAGAGTAGGAGATGAAGAAAATACCATCTTGACTGGGCTGTTAATCATCAGTCTAGTGAATCAAACATGAATTTAATTTCAATATATTCTAATTGGAGGGGTAAGATAGCAGTAATTTCAATTTAGAGGAAGGTAGATTAAGTAGTAAGAGACAGCAGGTTAGGGGTTAATCAAGCAAGAGAAAAAACTTCCATTTCTTTGTAAATTATAAGTGTCATTGTATTCAATCTCACATCCTCCTACTATCTTTCCCCCTCTTTCATTTTCTTTGTAAATGATTAGAAATTCAAATGAAATAGTGAGTCACTATATTTAGGATATAGTAAATCTAGAGAATGTTTTATTCGAAGCAGAAACTTGTCGTGTTAGGAACCCGAGCTAAAGAAAGTAACAGGTAAGGACAATTCAATATACCTTCACATGTGGGCACCTTCCCAACTCCCCCTCCTTTCGCGAGCGCGCATTTATTATTTTTATATTCGTTCAGAGCAAGTAGTTTTACACCTATTACACTATTTTCCTTTTATTTTTGTGCTCGGGTCAAACGCTTTAGTTTAACCATTTTGTGAAAATAAATCATCACATCATTGCGACATCAAATCTATGAGATAATGTGTGATTAATTCAAAACCATGTGAATAAATAAGTATTACATTTGACTGAGTAATCTGAATGCTAAAGGGTTAATACTTTTGCCATGGAACTTAAATGGTAAAATGTGAAATAGAGACTACCAAATTAAATTAGACATCTTATTACACTTAGCCTAACAACTTTTAATTTAATGAGATTTATGTTTACTGAGTCATGATTTCATCAGACACTACGTGTAGCCACTCCCATCTACCCGTATACAATGTGGTGTCACCACAACGTACGAGGAGTTTTAGGCGGGCAATTTAAACTGGTTGTGTGCATACGTACATATATATGTATACATTCAGATATGTAAATATATCGTATGTTGTATATATATATATATTTGTATTTATGTGCTTTTCTGAGTGTATTCCACTGATGAAGGCAGAGCATTTCTTATGCAGAGCCAGAAATCCGGGATCTGGAATTATCCAGCAGTTTTTTGCTTGTTCATTTTGTCTCTCTCCTGGTGCTATATGAACATTTATAGTGGTTTTAGAGTCAAGTTTTGACTGCTATTTTCAGCGTGGTGGTGTCTCTTAGATACCCTAAATTATAATTATAATAGTTATTACCTTTCATGGTTTTTATTCCCATGCTGGCCACCTGATAAAATCGATATTTAAATATCGATCTTATCCTCATTTATATAAATTGATATATTCATTTCGTCTGACCATATCGCACGAGGAGTTTTTAGGCGGGCAATTTAAACTGGTCGTGTGCATCCATGCAATCGGAACCTTTCCCCACTTGATTAGTTTTTTTTTTTAATACGGAATCCCACGTTTTAGGCTATGGAGATTCCGATTCTGGAAACAGATTT
>NC_069009.1:1065513-1070414 GCF_001194135.2 Octopus bimaculoides
AGTTAGGGTTATGAGTATTTTTGCCAAATTTGGTGAAAATCTGTTCAATACACTGCCACAAATTTTTCACCAAATTTGGCAAAAATACTCATAACCCTAAACCTAAACCTAAAATCCTAAAGCTAAAACCAGTACAAACGCACGAACGATGTTATAAATAACAGTACCGCCTATAGTTGTTGTTGACAAACAACAGCAGTAATTTTATTCAAGGGAAAAGATCCTATTACACCGCTAGAACGTGTTGTTTACAATCCACAGCAGTAATTGTTTTCACCTCAATAGACGTCAGTGATTGGTTGAAATTACCGAAATATGACAACTTTTAACATGAAATAACTTGGAATATGAACATTTTTCTCTGTTCTATAAGACAAAATGTACAAGTATACGAAGTTTGAAAGTGTTTCAGTAGAAAACACACTAAATAAAAAATGGTGTCCGCCAAATCAGAAAGATCCCGTTTTTGTCCCTCTAAAGATCTTTTCTGCTTGGCTGCCAAGATTTCAAAAATTAAAGTTTATCAAAAATTTTTAAATTTGGTAAACCAATGTAAATATTAAGATCCATAAATATTGTAAGTTTCTCATATTAGTCATGCTCTGACAATTAGCTTTCATTTTTGGGGGAAATTATTTTTCAGATCATCGATGTTGAAATGTTGTTCATCATTGTGCTTGCATTGTGTCTTTGTAAGTTTTCTTTTTCTTTTTCTTTTTCTTTTTTTTGTTTCGGGTTATTCTCGCACATCCTTAGTGGTGGATATCTGTCCGCTAGAGATAGCAGTAGTTCGTTCTAGCTCGCAAAACATAGAAAAATAAATGACAACTAGTCACTGTTACTTCGTTAACATTTAGTTTTTGTAAAAATAATCATTTCAGGTATAATTTACATTAATTTCGTGAATAATTGTTATTTAATTATTGTGATATAAATAGTAAATGATCCTGTTGTAAAATCTGAAAATCAAAAGCTTTCCTTTTTCATCTTTTACAGGTTTGACGGGAACACAACATTATAAAATTATCCAAAGTGGTAAATGGATTAACAAACCTTTTCTTCCTTTTAAACTAGATATTACCTTTTCAATTCTCTTTATTAATTCTTTCTCTTAACTCATAGTTTTTAGTCACTGCTTTTTTTAAAAAATGTTTTATTTCAACCAGGCAGTTCACTAGCGCAACTCAATCACTGATAGTGGCTGTGCTTTAGATAAAGCTACGGATTTGAATCTGCCCAGAGTTATCTCTCTTTGGTGTTTCCCATTGAGGAAAGCTAATGAGCTAGAAACATGCATGGGGGAATTTGCTGGGGCAGTGGATTTCAACTGGGGTTGATATGGCTGTTGCAGGTTCATATAGTATTTTGTTACTAAAGTTTATGTACAATTAATTGGTTAAAATTTTACAGTTCACAAAATATTGTAACAGTGTTTTTTGTTATACAATTCCTAATGTTTAATTATGAAAATATAATGGAATTTTTTAAACATGTATTTTAAGCCTGAACCTCTAAGTTATAGGGATGTAAACACACCAATACTGGCCAGCCTGAAGCTATAGTGGAACACACATCCCCAATTTTCCACACAGTGGGACTGAACTCAAAACCATTTGGTTGAGGTGCATACTTCTTACCTGATTTCTTTATTTCAGAAAATGTTGTCCTCAATAAAAGCACCACTCTTCGGATTGTGGTGCCAAATATGCGAAGACCGGTTGCTTGGAGTTGTGGTAACTATAGATATGAATGTGACACAACATGCATTAACAGCCCTGATTTTAAAGTGACTCAGAGTGAAAACTCATCTACTGTTTGGATCCGAAAAGTTACTAAGGATTCTTTGTCTTGGACATTTTACGACTTAAACTTCAACAGTGGGAAAATTGATTTAAATATAAACGGTAATTGATTTATAATAATAATGATGATGATGATGATGATAATTTCTTTTATTTACTATCTCGGTGTAGGACGAAGGGGACAGTACAATGACAGACTTTAAGTGTGTGGGTTACATATAATGAAATGATAAAAAATAATTGAAAGTATGCATTGGTATACAATAAACAAAGAAGGGAAGTATACATAGTATAGAACAGTCGGAGAAAAAAAGATAAGAGTGATGTGATCCTCCTGATACAAGAGGGCCTTTAAGGATAACTGAAGAACCCCACTGAACACCAAGGGCAAGTGCCCACTCCGATTCTTATTCTCCAACTCAAAGGTCTACACTTAAAGTAGTATCATCCTCTCTTTCTATTTTTGTAACTTTCACCCATCTTTCAATTAATAATAATGGTTTCAAATTTTGGCACAATGCCAGCAATTTCTGGGGAGGGTGGTAAGTTGATTACATCGATCCCAGTGCTCGACCAGTACTTATTTCATTGACCCCGCAAAAGGGTTTAAGGCAAAGTTGGCGTCAGCAGAAATTGAACCCAGAACGTAAACATAGCTGAAATGCAGCTAAGCATTCATTATCTTGTTTCAACATTTTGGTGATTGTTTATGTTTGAACTGACATTGTTGGGTAGGTGTGAGAGGCTGAACCTGGTCACATATGTTCAATGCCTTCATTCAAACTGTCACTGTATATAAGGTGTAATAATATCTACAAGTGTTAATTATTGTAACAAAAATAGTAATCAACCCCCTTATCTAATCTAAAATCTGAAAATCAATATTTTTGTTTTCATCTTTTACAGGTTTAAGAAAATCAGAAACTTATGAAATTTCTCAAAATGGTAAATAGATTAACAAAACTTTTCTCCTTTTAAACTAGACACTACATTTTCAATTCTGTCTTCCATCTCTTTCTCTTAACTCATAGTTTTTAGTCACAGATTTGTATTTTAATTTCTTTAAGTGTTTATTCCGACCAGGCAGTTCACTAGCACAACTCAATCACTAATAGTGACTGCTTTTTTTAGATAAAGTTATGACTTTGAATATGCCCAGAATTCTCTCTCTTTTGTGTTTCCCATTGAGAAAGGCTAAAGAGCTAGAAACATACATTGGGGAATCTGCTGGAGTAATGAATTTTAACTGGGATCCTTGACCTGAAGAAAATTCTAACTGGGCCCCACCTGCGAGGTCATGCGCTGTTTATCACCACACAACACCACACACCGCACTACACACCACATCGCACCACACCACACGCAAAGTTGAAACATTAAGCATTATAACAATGATTATCTTTTACTTGTACCAGTCAATAGACTGCAACCATACTGAAGAATTTTCACTCAAATGAAGCAGACTTCTTACCTGATTTCTTTATTTCAGAATATGGTGTCCTCAGCGTAAGTGGCTATCTTCGCATTGAAATACCAAACATGAAAAGACCAGTCATTTGGAGATACCAGAATTATAAATATGAATGTGACCTGACATGCGCCAACAGCACTGAATACAGAGTGACACAAAGTAGGAATGTTTCGACTTTTTGGATCCGAAACGTAACTAACGAGCGTTTAGATTGGACATTTTGTGACGACAACCTCAACTATGGAAAATTTGATTTGAAGATGCACAGTAAGGAAATGACTTAATATTAATAATAATAATAATAATTATAATAATAATGATAATAATAATGATAATGATAATTAATAATGTCTAATATTTGTACTCTATTCACTGTACTCTTTCCATTCATTATAGTAAACATCACAAATCTTACCAATGGAGACCATCACCAATTTCTTTGAATTCTGTGAAAACAATCAACCATATGTTCAATGCTCTCATTTAAACTGCCCCTCTATATAATGTATAATTCTATTTAACAAGTCTTAATTATTTAATTATTGTAACATAAACTGCAATCAATCCTGTTGATCAAATTTAAAATCTGAAAATGAAAAATTTTTCTTTCCATCTTTTACAGGTTTGACAAAAGCAGAAACTTATATTACCCAAAATGGTAAATGAATAAATACACTTTTTTCTCCTTTTAAAGTAATCATTGTCTTTCCAATTCTGTCTTCTATTTCTTTTTTTCTAACTCGTACTTTTTAGTGCCATTTTAAAAAACTTTTTCTCTGGCTCAATTTCATTTTAAGAGCACCAACCATAAGCATCATTGTTTAATGGCCTCCTTTGATGCTGGAATGAATTGGATAATTAAACAGGACCCGACAGGCTGCAGGACTGTGTCAAGCACTTCAACATTTGCTTTGGCATGGTTTCTATCATTGGATACCCTTCCTAATGCCAACCAATTCTACAGAGTGTACAGGATGCATGTTTTCATTGCTCAAACACTCTTGAGGTCACCACGTAATTAGGGTTATGGCAGTCATAATAATTATGATTGTGGTTATGATGTTCATCATTATCATCTTCATCATCACTGTTATTTAACATCCATGTTCCATGCTGGCATGAGCTGGATGTTTTGACAGGATACAAGTCCGAGGACCATGTCAGGCTCCAGTGTCTGTTTTATTATGGTTTCTACATGTCAATGCCCTTCCTTACACCATCCAATCTAGAGTGCATACTACATGATATTTTCATGAATTTCTTTTCTAATTCTTTTCTAGATTCCACTCTGAGAATGAGACCATTAGCATATAGTAGTCCCCAAGGACAGCCAATCTTAAATTGCTCTGCTAGAGTTTGGGGGACAATGATGTATAGGAGGATGCTAAGAACCTGTGACTAAATTCGTTGCTGTACTTATGGCCAACTCTCACCTTACTGACAGAATCCATATACATGGTGTGTACAGCCATTACAAGCCAATCGTCAACTCCTAGCTTCCTTAGAGACCACCATGTCATGTCAAAGGCTTTCTCCTGCTCAACGAATGCAAGGTGAAATGGTTTACTTCTAGTTAAATACATCTGAAGTTGTTTTACTAAGAAGATGGAAACAGTAGTCCTTCTTCT
>NC_069009.1:1070748-1077298 GCF_001194135.2 Octopus bimaculoides
AAGACAGGAAGAGTGTACAATTGTACACAAAGTAAACACTGCTCCCAAGTATGGAAAAATGGGTGTTAGATTGGCAATGATGACGAAAAAAAATCTCTGAAATTTTTTCATATTGGAAACAAATCAATAATATTGATTTATCTTTCTATTTCAGTACCTGTTATGCTAGGAGGAAATGTTACTATTCGTGTTGAAGCAAGCTTGATAGAAACACCCATTTCATGGACAAACGGGCGAAATAATCTCCAATGTATGATAATTTGTGACAAGAACAACAAATATGAAATTACTCACTTTGGTAACGTCTCAATTCTTTCGATCCGAAATGTAACAGAAGAAGATTTCACTTGGCGTTTTTGTGACTTCTATTTCTGCTCTGAAAATTATACTTTATTGAGGAAAGGTAAGGAAATTACTTCTGCTAATAATAACAATAATAATTCTTTCTAATTTTGGCACAAGGTCAGTAATTTCATGTGGAAGAGGTTCCTCAGTTACATCAACTTGAGTATATTTGGCCAGTACTTGGAATACAAGTTTACTAGAAGTTTTGATGGAAGGTTTTACTTTAGATCTCTTTCAAACAGGGAAATGTGTCATATAACCAGCTGGAAACGATGTTTCCTGGGGCTAAACAACAGTAACATTCATCCCATCCAGGACAGCCACATTATGTTGGCAAATAGTCTTTACTTTAAAGAACTGTTACTGAATATCACTCTTTGAGAGATTTAGAAATAATATTTCTATACGTTGCCTTTATTTCAATAAATTTTGAAAATAATGAAGTATTTAATGAAATGACCTTCTCATTACTAAGCTAGTGTTTGGAAGACAAGTTTACTTGAAATTTGATGGAAGGTTTAGTTTAGATCTCTTTAAAACAGGGAATTTGTACAATAGAAACAAAGGCAGTTTTAAGTAGGATAGTATGAAAATGGTTAAACCTGGCAGATATTCTTATCTTTTATTAAAAACAAAAAGTATATATTTTATTGTTTATCTTTTGCAGATATGGAAACAAAGAACAATTTTGGAGCAAATGGATCAGAAATCAGAATCTTTGCCATAGCCATCTCTTCTATATTTGTCTTTGGAGTCATCCTTCTCACAATATTCTTTACCATATCCAAATACAGCTCTCGCAACATTTGTAAGAGATACAAAAGCCTCATTTTACAAGGCAGCATTAGTTAGTGATGTTTTTCATTTTTATACCTTTTTATAGACGTTTTTTTTATCAATTATCTCCATCATCATCACTGGATTAGAATCATCTGTTCCACAATTCTGCTCCATCTTACATCTTGTCTTCTAACATCTACTTTTACATGGAAAAGTAGATGTTATAATGTTGTTGATGATGATAATATCTTCCACTGAAATACTCTGTTTTCAATTAATTTTGGAGAAGAAGAATTTAGTAAAATATCTGTCTTTATGAAACTGGTATTTGGAATATAAATTAACATAAAATTTTGATGGAAAGTTTTAATTAAGAAACATGAAAAAAATTTTTTATTTAACTGTTTCTTATAAAAAATAAATTGTTCTTATGCATGGCAACTTTTGAATCACCCTGTACACACCAAATATATTGGAATTTGATGGGAGAAAATTTTCTGCAAAAACCATGTGATTTTTGTGATTATGTATGTGTGCTTTCTCACCAATTTTTATTTTCATGTGAAATTCCAAAATAATCACAATCTACACTCTCTGAAAGGTATTTGTTGAAATGTTCATTTTTCTCAAAGTTATGAGGAAACAATAAAATATACTGTCTATTTTTTAAAAGTATTCATGGGCCAGATCAAAATTGTATGTGCAATAATTTTTCTTTGTGTATGTGTGTATAAAATGTATGTAAATACACATTTATGCTTGAAGTATTCAAATATATTTTTTGATTTTTATAATAAAGACTCAACATGAATACATTTTGTGTTATATTTTGTTTATATTTAAAACATGCATTATTAAAATCAGATTATTTTATAAATTTTACAGGGAAAATATTTTTCTGAGAACAAATGTCGATTTGTAACATTGCTACTATGGGAAATAATTCTTTGCTTTACAAGCTTTCACTTTACGAGTGGCTTTCGGTAGTAAATTATCTCAAATATATCAAAGAATTATTGTACATAGCATTTGAATTTGAAATAAAGAAATATATTTTTGATTTGTACAATGAAGGCACAGTTAAAATGCATGAATGCATTTCGTGTTATATTTTGTTTATATTTAAAATGTTTGTGCATTATCTAAATCAGATTCCCATTAGGAACATTTTTTTTTGGTTTCAAAAACTTGCAGGCTCAAATCTCCGATGTCCAGTTTTTGAGGCACCTTCTAAACCAGTACTCTTCAACTGATATACTGCGGCACACTGGTGTGCCATGAGATGATGCTAGGTGTGCCACAGTGTAACCTGAATATAATTTTTTTCTCTATACTTTTAATTATATTTTTAGTTCAGGTGTGCCACCAAATTTTGCAAAGAATATAAAGGTACCATGAGTAAAAAAAAATTGCAGAGAACTGATCTGAGCATTTGGGAATTATCCTTTAGATTTTTCTTGTTCAGTGGGCAGAATCCTGCTTTAAGAACCCCATATAACCCCTGGTATCTTTCTTCATTTTTTGCAATTTTCAGAAAACTTTTGCAAATTTGTATTGTACAAATATGCAAAAAACAAAACAAACAAAAAAATTTGTGATTTAAGGGATACTTAGCTGTTATTTTTAGTGCATCTCACAACCACCTAATACTGTCCTCATCTGTCTGTCCATCTGATGAATTGGTATTCTTTAATATCTTTCTCCCCGCAGACACATTTAATAGTCCATTACCGGGATTTAAACTGAAAATTCGGACTCTCCATATTTTAAACCATTATTTCTTTAAAGATTTGAAAAACGTTTAAAAAATCTGTTTTAAATTTGGAAAAATAATTTTTTTTTTCCAATGCCGTGTAACTTCCTATGTGTAGAATGCAAATTTGCAAACATTTTCTGAAAACTCCAAAAAATAAAAAAAGCTACGAGGAGTATATATGGGGTACTTGAAACAGAATTCGGCTGTTCAGCGTACATGTGCAACTGTATCGGTTTGGTCGTGATGTGAATGAATGAGGATATTTGCGTAAATAAGGGCCAAGCACTGTAAGTGGAGGGAAGTTGTGGAAGGCGGAGACTCAGGAAGACATGGGAGGAAGTATTCAAGGTCGATCACAAAACGTTAATCCTTATGAAGGGGATGATAAAGAACCGATATACGTGTCACATTGCTTTACACAAGAAGACCAACCACCACAACAGAAGTGATTGCCTAAAACCAAGGTGCCACGTAAAAAGTTCTTTTAATTGTTGATTGGGTCAGTTGCGAAACAAGATTCCTTACACTGGGATCAGCCATCTGACAATAATTTTATATGTTGTCGTTGAAATAGAGAAGAAGCAAATGTTTTAGAAATATAACAGACGAGTCTTTTTCTCAGACAAAAATGTTTTATTTAACAATAATACAAAGAATAACCTGGTTACAGAGAAAAAAGTACAGAAGTAAAGAAATAACAAAGAATAACCATTCTTTAAATATTACATTCGGAAAGTAAATATGTGAACTTATCTTTGTGTACAACAGAATGTTCCTGAGCATATGACAGAAAAAGAGGTGAATGTTTGTGAAAGAGAGAAATATTTGTGCCATTTTAGCAAGTGGTCTACCTGACCATTTACACTTCAGCGTGTAGACTAATATTAACCATAATCCTAACCCTAAACCATTTTCCTAACTTTAAACCGAAGTCCTAACCCTAACCTTTAATCCAGATCTGGTCATTTCACAGCAGTTTAGACTACACCACTGTAAACCACACACTGATGTAGTGCCGATATATTTTCCATTACCAAGTTGAACATCGATTCGTGCTGGTGAAAAATAAACTGTGAAATAAGGAACCCAACAAGACATCAGCTTTTCGGAGGCGTAGCCAGTTTCTAAAGTTACAGGCATCGAGCACATACATAAAGGCACCGTGATGCATATCAAACAATTTTTAGCTCGTTTTTTCTTATATTACGCGAAATATTTCATTAGTTATGATATACTTAATTGTATTCTACATTCATTTATTTCGTGTTTCACTAACAACGTCATTATGTACGAAACTTACAACTGATATAGTTGATACGTGAAAAAGATGAAACTCCACTGGATCGTCCAGTGTCCAGAGGTTATGACGTCAGAGTTTGTTGTGGTTCTTCAGATGTCGGCGACCGTCAATACATCACAGGAAATTGAGTAGACAATAAAAAAATAGAAGAGACTGGTCAAATAAATAAATGATTCGAGAAAGTTCTTCCGAGGTTATCTGATTAATAAAAAGAAAGAGATATTCGACTTTTATCGCAGAAGTGAGCTAAGCAGTTAATAATAATGTTGAAAAGACACCAATTTTGAAAAATGTGCTCGTGGGTAGCGATCGATAACTTTATTCCTCTATTAACGACATCACTGCAGCTTTTACATTGTAAAACAAACTCAGGTGTACCCTTCAAGAATTTGAGAAACGTGTAAGAAAGTTTGTAGTGTGATTGGTTAAAAACACTACAAATATAACGGACAGGTCATGTGTTTAATTCTCACAGTGTTAGAAAATATTTTATCACACCCTTAGGCGTAGAAATAAGTACTTGTAATATATTCATGTAAATTTAAATGGTAATTCCATCCCAGCAAATTATTTTCTTGCTTGTATTACCATATACTATAATATTTCGATTCAGATCCAGTGTCGACGATCGTGTAAAATATGTATATATGTATGTATGTATTTATTTAAGAATATGCCGTTTCTGGAATAATATGTATTCTACTTTAATTGTACTGAGACGACCAGGGCTTCTAAACTCACTTTCGTTCCTGAAAAAAACGAAGGGAAAATTTGTTAATTAAGTTAACTTTGAATTTCACGATGATCATAGATATACGCATGCACACACACACACATACATATATATAAATTCTATGAATCTATCTATCTGTGTATATATGTATCTCTCCCCCCTCTCTCTATATACACACACACAAGGTGCGATGGGTAAATTGTCGCCAATTTATAGCCGGAACCTCGTGGAGCTTTAGGTGTTTTCGCTCAATAAACACTCACAACGCCCGGTCTGGGAATCGAAACCGCGATCCTACGACCGCGAGTCCGCTGCCCTAACCACTGGACCATTGCGCCTCCTTGAAATATTGAAATACGAGGTAATAGTACGAACCATCGACCTGTATTATTAGTTTTTTCTTATAACTGGCTTTGTTTTGGCTCTTTTACTCTTTTACTTGTTTCAGTCTTTTGACTGTGGCCATGCTGGAGCACCGCCTTTAGTCGAGCAGATCGACCCCAGGACTTATTCTTTGGAAGCCTAGTACTTATTCTATCGGTCTCTTTTGCCGAACCGCTAAGTTACGGGGACGTAAACACACCAGCATCGGTTGTCAAGCGATGGTGGGGGGACAAACACAGACATACAAACACATACACACATATATATATACATATATACAACAGGCTTCTTTCAGTTTCCGTCTACCAAATCCACTCACAAGGCATTGGTCGGCCCGAGAACATTTATATATATCAAACAATGATTCATGTAAACTACGCGCGCGCACGCGCACATTTGCATCATTTGCATTCAGATGAAGAGGATATATTTTAATCACTACCTTTGATGTTTAGAAAAATATCGAATTCTTCATTATTTCCAGGTTTTCTTCTAGCTTCGAAGAATCCTTGTTGAGCTGAAGCTCCCCACTCGATTCTGAAATGCGGGTCCCTGAAACCAATATATTACAATTGACAAATTTAATAAAAAAATAATTAAAAGAAAAAAATTTCACGATTGTATTTACGACAATCATTTCTGTTTAATTAAATCGATGAGTTTATCATTTCATTTCTGAAATTAGTGCTTCATACCCAGGTTGTTGTTATTCATTGATATAGAAGGTGATAATGACATGTAATTTGGGTTAATGAGATCTTGTTACTTTAGCTTCAGTTCGGCTATGACCAAGGAGATTTGTGATTAAAAGCCATTCCAACCATAACAATCCGGTCGTATTTCCTTCTAAAACAGAATGTATGTCGGACCAAAGCAACCAGAGATAATACAGTGTTATTTGAGTGGAAATAAACATAGGTTATTGAAAAAGGTTGCAAGACGCAACGAAAATTTTAGGAAAATAAAAATAAGAAATAAGTGGAAATTTTAACGGTGTGTGTGTGTGTTAAATTTCAAGGCACAATAAGAAAATGACTCTCCCCAGACACAACAGAATATGCTTCAACACACGAAATCACATAAAAAAAATCTTGCAAACCAAATCCAAAAACGAAACATAGATTGTTATAAAAAAACAAAACAGGATATTCTATCAACTCCCACTTATTCAATTATCGGAATCACGTATTTTTTAACGCATTGCCTGAGTGAAAGGATTTCTTCTGAGCATGAGGTAATAAACTGAAGAAGG
>NC_069009.1:1077534-1078559 GCF_001194135.2 Octopus bimaculoides
CAAAACTTATGGTTAATAAAGAAATAATAATAATAATAATAATAATAATAATAATAATAGTCATCGTCGTCGTCGTCATCGTCATCGTCATCGTCATCATCATCATCATCATCATCATCGTCGTCGTCATCATCATCCTCCACTGTGAAAGTGTCCAAATGAACTGTTCTTAAATAATTAAAGGTTATTAAATATAAATGCCACCTCAATGTAATATTAATGCTTTGTGGAGAATTGAAGGGAGCCATCAGGACCGGAAGCGACATCATGTCAAGAAGCGGGGATTTTGGACGGCTTCTTTCTTGGCCAAGACTATGAGGTGAAGACACGTGAGGAGCGGATGTCAGAGGGATTGTAGTTTCTGGCCAGATGTTCGGGTAGAGTACGTTTGTAGGTACGTCTAACACGATCTTCTGATCCCAGTGCATGATACCCTGTTTGATATTTATCTCTCACTAGATGGGAGTATTTCTTTTGTCGAGTCTACCTTATGGGATCTTTCAAAAGAACCATTATTATATAATTAAAGATGTTCAGGGAAATAATATATATACTTCTCTTTGAAAGTAAGGTTCCGTAGAACCTGATTCTGTTGATTTACAATGATTTTATCTTTCTGGAACCACGATGTAGAATCCGTCCCCGTTCCATTGAAAACTAATAAGTAATCATCTTCATTTACACGTGTTTTTCTCACTCGAAATTCCACCTGAAAATAGAAAGTTGACGCTGATCAGTAAAGAAACTAAGAGAGTGAGGAAGGATAGACTTGTATAAAGAGAAAGGAGACTAGGATATGATTATAGGGAGGGAGTAGGTGGGCGAGAAGGAGATTGGGAGAGAAATAGAGTAAGAGAGACCCAGAGCAAAAGAGAATAAGATTAGAGATGTCGCGAAAAAGGAAGAGAAAGAGAAGGAGTGAAAGTGAGAGGACGGAATGTAAAATAGAGATTGAAGAATTGCTAGATTAAGACAGAGAGGGGAAAAGAATTTGGATTTAGGAGCAAAACACAGGGAAATTAAGT
>NC_069009.1:1078569-1084445 GCF_001194135.2 Octopus bimaculoides
TTTTGGTTTCGGAGTCTTTGCTAAAGATTCGTTGCATCTTCGTAATGCAGAGTACGAAAAGCATTAATGACACCATTGCAATATTGACAGAAAAAAAAGGTAAAAAGCTAAATACGCACAAAAGATATCGGATTGACAAATATGTAGATTGTTTATTAAATGAGAATCATTTTAAAGTTTCAAAAATTCATTACCTTTTTAATAGGAAGTTTGTCCCAATATAAATACACAGGACTTCTTTTAAATGACTTTACGGTCATCTCAAACACTTTCTGCCAGCTTGTACCTGTATCAGCAACAAATAGTAATCAATAATTTAGATGTAAAGATACAGACAGGATGTTAACCGTTAAACGGTAGGAAAGGATTGCATAAACGTGTTTGACAAATGGGCGAAAAACGAAAAAATATCTCTTTTATATAAGGATAATTTTTATACTTGTGGAGGCGCAATGGCCCAATGGTTAGGGCAGCGGACTCGCGGTATTAGGATCGCGGTTTCGATTCCCAGACCGGGCGTTGTGAGTGTTTATTGAGCGAAAACACCTAAAGCTCCACGAGTCTCCAGTAGGGGATGGTGGCGAACCCTGCTGTACTCTTTCACCACAACTTCCTCTCACTCTTTCTTCCTGTTTCTGTTGTACCTGTAATACAAAGGGTCAGCCTTGTCACACACTGAATATCCCCGAGAACTACGTGTCTGTGGAGTGCTCAGCCACTTGCACGTTGATTTCACGAGCAGGCTGTTCCGTTGATCGGATCAACTGGGACTCTCGATGTCGTAAGCAACGGAGTGCCAACAACAAATTTTTATACTTATTTTCACTTTAAAAAGGTACAAATAATATTATGATTATTGTTAGTCACTCGTATGATAACATTTACAATCTCCGTTTAAAGTGCAGTTTCATTTGCATCCGGTATGAGCATAAATTCATTTGAGACACCTGTATTGCTGTAATCAAGCGAATGTACAAATTGAGAAAAGTCGATGCACTTTATCGATCTAGAGCTAGTTGAAGCTTGACTTTCTTCTGTTCTATCTAGAACATCATCTATTTCATCTCACGAAGAAGAAATTTGGGAAAAATCCTCTTCATTGCGGCACCAAAACTACGAAATTCTTCACGCTTTCTTCTATCATTGAAGCTAAGATAAATATATTTTGGTTAAAAGTAATTTAGATCTAATCTTAATTGGAGGCATTACTTACTCTCCTATAACGTCGCTACAAATTTTAATGTAAATTTTTTTCTACAGGACTAAATCTCAATTTTTTAATGCCAAAATGTAGCTAGGGACAAATCATCTTCAAAAATGTTAACGGTCTTCCATTTGGTTACGAACTGAATTAGCGAGAAGCTCTGAAAATGCTGCGTGTGAGTAAATTGCGGCCTTGAGAATATTATTAAACTGCTACCGTAAATGATATGACATAGGGTTAATAATTATAAAAATTTGAAAAGCACGCAGGAAAATTGTGATTTACTTACTGTTTCCAGAGATTAAAATATACGATAAGCAGTTGCAATCAGAATCTTTAATTTCTTCGTCATAAAATGATTGATGCATATAACATAGGTTTTTACAGTAAGTAAAATATTCGCATTCATTCTGTAAAATACACTGAAGCGCACAGTCTTCGGCAGATGTCGTGTTTCCAGTTATTTTATTCGGATCAGTTAAGCATTTTGATGCAGTGACTTCTCTGAAGAGGACTTCTATACACGCTGATTCTCCAGTTCTCGCGGTCACGAAAAATACAAGAACTAAAACCGGCAGCGATATGAGAAGCAAATGATATTGGATTGGTGTTTTCATCTCTGAAAAATGAAAAATATGAAGGGAGGAAATATTTCCGAGAGGAAGAGAGGAGGGGGTTAGATGAAATGGGGAGGAGAGTTGAGCCCATGTGATAATTTTCTTACAATTTTTTTCTCTGATCAGAGAAAGGGAATGACTCCAATATAAATGACAATATCAGAAGCAACAATATCTAAACGGATGTTTCTATCGATCCGACACTCCACCACTTTCGATTTTTTTTCTATATTTACAATGTCTTATGATCGTTCTTTTGATTCCGTTTAATTATTTTAATCCAAACCCTTCTCTACAATTCTTTCTTCATTCATTAACTTAATACTTTTTTCGTACAGGGCGGCGAGCTGGCAGAATCGTTAGCACGTCGGGCGAAATGCCTAGCGGTATTTCGTCTGCCGTTACGTTCTGAGTTCAAATTCCACCGAGGTCAACTTTGCCTTTCATCCTTTCGGGGTCGATTAAATAAGTACCAGTTACGCACTGGAGTCGATGTAATCGACTTAATCCCTCTGTCTACCCCAGTGGGCAATAAAGAAATAAATACGTTTCTCGTATGTTTCTACGCATTCAAGGAAGTTATTCCAAAATCATTAGTTTCATAATACAAAATGTTGAGATGGTTAATCCTGATTTGGTTGTTTGATAACTATTTTTATTAAATTAAATACCCAAAGAATTGTTATTCAACAGCTCCATAATTATAACCGTAAGGATTATTATTCTATTTGTATATGAATTCATTTACTTTGAATCTATCTATCCAAATTAAATCCTAAATCCCAGCGGGATTCGAAATCAGAACCTAAAGTTTATTGTAATTTTGCTAAATACGAAAGAGAAAGTCGAATAGAGATTAAATACTGGCATTTTAACGTCAGTAGATTCACTGGTTCCATTTACTGTCCTCTGTCTAATAACGATTTATGTTATAGACATAAAGAACATAGGAGACAGGTAAACGAACGGCATACTCCGCCACGGTGGATTCGAAATACGAACGTAAAGGTACGTGACTGAATACTAAAGATATTGTATTAGCCGACCCACGATTTCAACAAATCCACCCCTTCCTTTCTACCCTCTTTGGAAATGAGAAATGATAAATCCAATTTAATGAAAGCACAAATCAGCTACAATACTTTATAATATAGAATTATGAAAACAATTTTAGTTATTACCTCTCTTTTCATTCTTAATATCATTAATTCACTTACCTTTAAGATTCATGACTGTTACAGAGTTGTTAAATAAACTTCACTTTTAGTTGAAAATCGACAAACCAGACGTGTTTCACTGGAAACAATACCTTCTGCCTCTTAATGTCACTTTTTTTTTCTAGTTTCGATAAGCAGGTTTTCTTTTATTTATTTTTATTCTCTTCGTTCTGACAGTTTAAAAATAAATTTTGAATACTTCACAGTTGATCTTTTTTTTTTGCATTTGCTTCCAAAAGATGATAAGTTCTTAGAACAATATTTCCAGTTTTTTTCCACCCTTATAAAGATAGAAGCTCAACTAAAACGTTCTTCTCTCTCTAACTCAAGAACTTGTCGCCAGTTTATTTCACACTCTTAAATTCGTGGTCTTCTATTGTCGTTTCTTTTTTTCCAAATTACTTTGCTTTCAAGATCATAAGTAAATTGTCTGTTTCACCCTCAGCTTCGCTAGTTTTCCGACCAATGACTGCCTCTAACCATCGATCTTGGAAAATACGTCTCTTGAAAAACAAGTCACCCGTTATTATACGCTTGGTGAACAAATCAACTGTAACTTCGCAATATAATCGATAGCTTTCGATTTGTTCATGCTTTGCATTTTGCACTCGATATATTATGATCAATGCTGTTAGATGAGGTGTTATCGGCGAAGGCTTGTCTATGTTTGTATGTTGGTGTCAAGTAGACATTTATAATGCCACCCGAGAAAGATATGGACAATAGCAAACAAAAACTTCACGGTTTATACGAAATTGGCCTTCGATCGTTAAAGGTGCTAATAATATATTAAGGTTGATCGATTTACGTTGATCTACCCAACAAACTTTAAACGTGTTACAAGTAAAAAAAAAAAAAGAAGAAAACTTTGAAGAAGAAGAACAAATAACGTTTTTGAAATGACGGACAAAGAAGAGACGATTTGTGGGTAGAGTCAGCTGATTCAAAGAAGTGTATGTCATTTTAACGGAAGACATCTTGAAATTTTGGTATCCTAAATTGCTGTCGTTTAGTCACAAATTTGATTGAGTCTCGAGTAGCCTTTTTATCAATAATTGTAGCCATTATCATGTCTTTATCATGTCGTTTTTGTTTTGTTACAAAAAACGCATTAACCAAATATGTTTTTGTAAATCAATGAAAGATGATATAATAGATATTTGGTTGTAATTACTAATACATTAAGCAACTGCTCAGAGATTAGGGATCTAGTTCAAAACGGGGGCACCAGTATTTTCTTAACGAAACACTTTGAAACTTGGGACACTGGTAGAATGTGTCATATAAAACATCTTTTTCTCTCAGTCTTTTTAACAAAAAAACGTACATCGCAAGTTATTCCATGTTAAAGTTGTCGTATTTCTGTAATTTCAACCAATGACTGACGTCTATTCAGCCGAATACATTAAGTGCTGGGCGGTGATAAAATTATTATTTCCTTGTCAAAAAATGGCTGAAGCATATTGGCAGTAGGGTTAGGCAGTAGCTAATAAACCTTTCATACAGTTCAGGCAGATGTTAACGAAATTATAAATGGAGATTAAATACGCTTTACACCGCTTAAACTGCCAAAGGAGTAACTGTAAACAGGTGAATACTTGTCAGTGATTGGTTGAAATTATCGAAATAAGACAATTTTTTTACATGAAATAACTCCGAATACAAAAAATTTTTTCTGTTCTATAACACAAAATAGATAAGTATACGAAGTTTGAAAGTCTTTCGGTACCAAAAACACTACATAAAACATAAATGAAAACTGGTACCCCCGTTTGGAACTAGATCCAGTGGATGGTTACTTTTCAATACATTTAGCTGCGGATTAACATAATTAATGTAGCATCTAGAAGCGACTTTTCTTCAATTGAAACTACACCTATAATTAGGAGACAAACCATTACGTTAATGACAATTACTTAACAAAACAGGCAAGGGAGAAAACACCGAAATACTTAATTTCAAGGTGCCACGCGCTTGGGAAGCAAGCTTATATACATACATTCAGAAAGAGAAGGGGTTTAGCTTGCTAGATGGATGGATGGATGGATTAGTAGACAGACAGACAGACAGATAGATAGATCGGTATGTAGGAAGGTAGGTAAACAGATAGATAGATAGAGATACGGGGGAATTTATACGCAACAAAATTCGGGAAACCGGCATTATGAGCCTATGATTCACACACACGTGTATGTGTGTGTGTTAATATGTACTTCTGCATATACAATCATTAAAGGTTCATTGATCAAGCGTGATACATTTGACCCACGCGTAACGTAAATATTAAGAATGGCAAAAAAAAAAAGGCTGATTGATTTAAGAGAAGTAACAAGTTCAAGCAAGAAATATCCGATTGTTCTTTTAAATGTTTGAGGCATAAATTGGTTAAATAATTTCGAGGGAATAAAATGGAAATATTTGCTTCAAATTTTGGCACAAGGCCACCAATTTCGGGGAGGGTTTAAGTTGATTACATCGAACCTCAGTGTTCAGTTGGCATTTATGTTATCGACTCCGAAAGGATAAAACGCAAAGTCAACAATGGCGGAATTTGAACTGAGAACGTGATGGCGGAGGCAATGCCGCTTAGCATTTTGCCCGGAGCGGTAACGATTCTGCCAGCTCGACTCCTTGTAAACTAGAAAGATTGATAACTCCCAGATGCTGATTTTTATAAAACAAACTAGAGGATAATCAATATTGATTGATTTATTAAAAGCATATTTTTATCTTCTCAAAAGCTATCGTGTTATGACTATTTTACACGTTTAAGTAGCCATATTTTTCATCAATATAAACAAACGGGCGTATACTTACATATTCATATATATATATATA
>NC_069009.1:1084548-1089839 GCF_001194135.2 Octopus bimaculoides
CTTAATTTATAATTTTCTCAGAGATATTTTACATGTTTTGGTTCTTGAAAAAACGAACCTTATCAAAAATACATATTTTTTAAAAAAATGTTATTAAAAGAAAAGTTCTTAATTGTTTCTTACTGGTGTCCATATATATACATATATAGAGGCATATATATACATATATAGATAGATATATACATATATAGAGGCAATTATGTGGATAAACAAATTTTAGAAGACACTTGCCCAAGGTGTCGCGCAGTGGGACTGAATCCAAAACCATGTGGTTAGGAAGCAAGCTTATATACATACTTTCAGAGAGAGAGAGAGAGAAGCAGGTTAGCTTGATGGATGGATGGATTGATAGACATACAGATACGCAAACAGACAGACAGACACATAGATAGATAGATAGATATTTTAGAGATATGGAGGAATTTATATGCAACAAAATCCGCGGAAACGGCCTCTTGAACCTACTATTCATACACACACACGCGTGCGCGCGCGTGAATGTGTACATATGCATATACAATCATTAAAGGTTCATTGATCAAACATGATACATTTGACACGCCATTGATAAACTCACGCGTAACGTAAATATTAAGAATGGGAAAAAAAAGGCTGATTGATTTAAGAGAAGTAACAAGTTCAAGCAAGAAATGTCCGATTGTTATTTTAAACGTTTGAAGCATAAACCGGTTAAATAATTTTGAGGGAATATAATGGAAATATTAATAACTCCCAAATGCTGTTTCTATAAAACAAACTAGAGGCTAATCAAGAGATAATCAATATTGATTGATTTATTAAAAGCATATTTTTTATCTTCTGAAAAGCTATCGTGTTATGACTATTTTACACGTTTAAGTAGCCATATTTCTCATCAATAAAAACAAACGGACGTATACTTACATATTCATACATATACTTATGTATGCATGTACGTACGTACGTATATGTATGTATGTATGTATATGTATATATACATACATATATAATAAATCAAATAGAGATATTCAGTTGACAATCTAACAATTTATATATAATTTAATATAACAATATACTATGAATATAATATAAGATAACGTAAAAATTATTAAGATAACCAAAAAAGCCAATAATTTGTTTCTATCTATATACATTATTTGATTCATATCTATGTATATAAGTCTCTTCAGGATTTTGGTTCAAAAGACAGACGAAATTCCGTGCGAAAGGACAGCCAAATTGCAACAATGTTGATTCAAATTTCAATAAACACTCACAACACCCGTTAGAGTTAAAAGGACAAATTTATATTAGGGACTTTTAACTTAGGCTATCAGTGTCATGTTCAGACAGAGGAAATTTCTTAAATGACACCGCCTACATTAGGTTTCTAATTTGTTTAGTTCATTTCATCATCTTGTGTGTGGTAATCAAGTCATATTAAGTTAAACTTATTTCACATCCCAACAAGTTGTTAAAATTTATATCTTGTACCCTGGTACAAGATATAAATTATATCTTGATATATATGGACAAATTGTGAGAACTAAAGAGCTTTGTCAAGGTATTAATTTATGTCAGGGACTTTTAATGGATGACACCGGTGTCATTCAAACAGCAAAAATTTGCCGGCAACATCCTTTACTCTACATATTTCTAACATAACCACTGAGAACTGATCTTAATATATACACACCAGTTAACAAACGATATATATTCTCCGTGGCAAAACGTAAGTAACTTGTTCCCCCATTTCGAACGTGCAGCAAACATATTCGCACTGATAATAACATTGATATTTCTAACTAGTTCTGCTAATATAATATAAATGTTGGCACTATCATGCTATTAGCTCTCCAACGCGGAGTATAGGCCACTTATAATTGAATTCCATGTCGCATAATTTTCCGCTTCTGTACTTATACTCTGCCATGAATGTCCCCCTTTCTCTAGTTTCTTTTGTGTTGATCTACGCCACGAGTTCTTAAGCCTACCCCTCTTTCTATATCCATCCGGATTCCACTGTAAAGCACTTTTCGCTACATTTGGTCTGTCTTTTCTAATTGTGCTACCAATCCACTTCCACTTTTTCTTAAATATTTGCTCCCTAATCGAAACTTGATTTGTTCTTTGCCATAGCTCCATATTGCTTCTGTGTTCGGGCCATCTGATTTTAAGTATACTACGCAAGCACCTGTTGATGAATGATTGTATTTGCTTAATTGACTTAACTGTTTTTCGCTATGTCTCAGCCCCAAACAATAACACCGCTTTTACGTTAGTGTTAAAAATTCTTATTTCGTTCTTTATTGAAATTACACTAGTTCGACTAACTTAATTAATTTCATTATGTGACGTTGAGGTAAACGTTAATGTTTGTGGGATAAGTTAAAAGTGAGCTACATGTTTCAGTGTCGGTGTTCCATAGGCTTCGTGATTAGACATTTCATTTCATCCGCAAGCTACAGCGTTAATTGGTTGTCCTCTAATTAACAGGAACAGGACCAAACGAACAAATAAGCTCTTCATCAGCCACAAATGAACGAATGGTTTTCTTCAGTTTTTAGTTGACTTTCAAATAGAAAACAGTAATTATTATTTGGATGACCGTAACAGAAAAAGAAATTGGCTCGCTTTTCCTTCAGCCCGTAGTGAACAATCGTCGACGTCTGACAACTGACTTGGTAGACACCCGCAAAATTATTAATTATTGTGCCAACAACCATCCTGAACACCTTTTGAGCTCCATGTGTCTAACATATGTAGGCATGCTTACAAAGTCAGTAAACAGCACAACAAATTTGAGAACTACATTAGGGGTTCACATGTTTGTGGAGTACTCAGCCACTTACACATTAATTTCACAAACAGGCCATTCTGTTAATCAAATCGACTGGGACACTCATTGTAACTAATGGAGTACTCAGCCATTGTTTATCATTATACAAATGTTGATAATCAATTTTCTTTTTTTGTATCCTTTATAGTATATACTGTTTCTTTGATGTTTCAGAATACTGGATGACATTGGAATTAAAGAAAGTCTTTCATAGAAGGAGAATATCTATGTTCCAGTGAAAGGAGAATAATTATAGAAAATGGATTGTGTAAGAACAAGTGTGAAAAGGTTGATTTTACTGATGGAATTCCAAAGGATACATGAAAAGCATTTTACCACTGTGACGTCTTTAAAAAGACATCATTCTCTCAAAAAGGTAACCACACTACTCAGAAATGTTTTCTTACAGGACGGAAGCCATATCACTGAGGTAACTATGGAAAATCATTCTTTGAAACAAGTAAATTAACTACACCCAAACTTACTCATAGAGGAGAGAGAGAGAGGCCATATCGTTGTGAAATCTATGGTAACTCATTCTCTCAAACACATCACTTAATTGAACATAAATGTATTCACATTGGAGAAACCATATCACAGTGAAATCTGTGGAAAATCTTTCTCTCCTGGAAATAACTATACATAAGCATATTCATACAGGCAAGAAGCAATATCACTGTGACATCTTTTGTGAACATTTCTCAGACAGAAGTTAATTACCTGCACAAAAATGCATTCATACAGGTGATAAAATATATGACTTGATATCTGTAGTAAATCATTCTCAAAGAAGTCACTTAATTGAACATAAATTTATTTGGAAAGCAGAGAAACCATTTCACTGTGAAATCTGTGGCAACTCATTCTCTTGAAAGACATAAATTAATTACACACAAACTCTCTCATCGAGGGGAGAGAGGCCATCTCACTGTGACATCTGCAGCAACATATCTTTACAGGAGAAAAACCATATTTCTATGATATCTGTTGTAAATCTTTCTCTCAAATAAATATATTAATTATGCAGAAAGGTACACATTCAAAAACGAATCTTTATCAGTGTTCTGTTTGTGGTAAATTATTCTCTCACAATGGTCATTTTACTAAACACAAATTCACTCATAGAGGTAAACCATATCACTGTGATATCTGTAGTAAATCATTCTCTCAAAGCTATCACTTGACTAAACACAAGCATGTTCATACAGACGAGAATGCACATCGCTGTAAAATCTGTGGTAAATTATTCCCTGAAAAATATTCCTTAGCTACACACAAACGTATTCATGCAGGAAAGAAGCCACATCGTTGTGAAATCTGTGATAAATCATTCTCTCACAGTAATAGCTTAGCTACTCATAAATTCACTCATACAGGAGAAAAACCACATCACTGTGAAAAGTGTGGTAAATCATTCTCTTACAAAAGTACCTTAACTATGCATAAACGTATTCATACAGGAGAGAAACCATATCATTGTGATATCTGTGGTAAATCATTCTCTGAAAGATCTTCCTTAACTACACACAGACGTATTCATACAGGAGAGAAAGCGCACCACTGTGAAATCTGTGGTAAATTTTTCTCTCAAATAGGTATCTTGGTTACACACAAACGTATTCATACAGGTGAGAAACCATATCATTGTGATATCTGTGGTAAATCATTCTCTCAAACTGGTGGCTTAACTAGACACAACCGCATTCATACAGGAGAAAAGCCATATCATTGTGATATCTGTGGTAAATCTTTCTCTCGAAATGGTGACCTAACTAAGCACCACCGTATACATACAAGAGAAAAGCCATATCACTGCGATATCTGTGGTAAATCTTTCTCTCAAACTGGTGGCTTAGCTAAACACAACCGTATTCATACAGGAGAAAAGCCATTTCATTGTGAAATCTGTGGTAACTTATTCTCTGAAAGACATTCCCTAACTGCACACAAACGTATTCATACAGGAGAAAAGCCCTATCACTGTGAAATCTGTGGTAAATTTTTCTCTCAGATAGGTATCTTAGTTACACACAAATATATTCATACAGGAGAAAAGCCATATCACTGTGATATCTGTGGTAAATCTTTCTCTCAAAATGGTGGCTTAACTAGACACAACCGTATTCATACAGGAGAAAAGCCGTATCATTGTGATATCTGTGGTAAATCATTCTCTGCCAGGCATTCCCTAACTGCACACAAACGTATTCATACAGGGTGAAAGCCAAATCACTGTGATATCTGTTGTAAATCTTCCTCTGAAAGTTCTGCCTTGTTTAAACACAACAGTATTCATACAGGGGGAAAGCCATATAATTGTGATGTCTGTGAGAATCCATTCTCTGAAAGTGAAAATTTAAATGAACACTTACCTAGTCATACATGTGTAAAACCATATCACTGACATGTTTACGACGAAACTGATCAATTTTTATTTATTCTTTTAAATTTTATTTTGCAATTTCCGTAAAAA
>NC_069009.1:1090117-1095766 GCF_001194135.2 Octopus bimaculoides
ATATATATATATATATATATATATATATATATACATATATATACATACATACATACAAACATCTTATTTTGCTTTCACGAATTGGTTATGTATTTTTATGTAAGTATATATATATATATATATTTGTATATTAATGTATAGGTGTGTGAGAGTATGAATGTGCAAAAAACCATCTATGATAATTCAATCAGTGAAAGTCTATAACAGGGCTGACCAAAATCGAAATGAAATTAAAAACAATGTTTTCTCCTTTAAGAAAAGTAAAAGAAACCCAGTGAGCTGATGTCTGTCATTGTTTCTTGGATTTCTTATGAAACTTGTAAATTTAGACATCAAAATCACCAAAGCAACGCCAAGTATGCCGAAGACGAGTATGATATGGATTTGTAGGCTGCTGGCTCCTGTTGCATTAGTTTCAAGATCGTTTGTTGTGGTTTTTATCTGCAAAAGATGAACAATAAAAGATATACCTTTTGGTTTTAATAAAGAATATTAAAATACCAACCTGCTCAAAATTGCTTTTGTTTCTATTTTACAAATTCCCGGTTCTAAAAAGATCTAAAATAAAATCTTCCATCAACTTTATGTTCCACACTCTAGCTTAGCAATGACAAGGTTATTTTACTAAACTTTTCATTGTCATAAAATTTTATTGAAACAAAGGCAATGCATTTCAACAAAAACAAGGTTAGAAAAGGGTTAACACCCACTAGTATCCTAGACTAAAATGATAACATCTTCAGATCAGTCCATCATTTAGAAGGGTATTTTGCATCAGCAGTTGTGTCAATTTTTGTTATTAATGATATTTTCCTCTTTGAATTCTTGTTTCACAAACAAGAGACTGGAAAATGTCATTCATTTCTATAACAATTAAATAGTACAATAGACAGATGATCCTAGACAATAAAACTAACTAATCCAGTCCTTCAACTATAAAAATATCCCACCATGGGTTATTATCAAAACTTATCAATTCAAAGCAGAGAAGAAAAACTAACACAGAAGCAAACCTTAAAATTGTCAAGTTACAAATTTTGAATTTGCCTAAATATTATGAAAATATTTGCACCACTATTATTATCATTATCTCAGCCTTAGCGAAGGTGGGGGTATTATTTTCAGTTTGTTTATCCGTGGGCAAGGTATCTCAAGAACCGCTGGATGGATTCAGATGAAACTTTCAGGGTTGTTTGGCCTCGTGACTGGCATGAACTGATTATATTTTGGGATCGATCCGGTACTAAACAAGGATTATGGATTATTTTTCCTGCTTTTTTTTTTTACATAATTTTTGAGAGCGGTCAGGTTCGTTTTTAGTATTCTTGTTCATGAGAGCAATCTAGTTTATTTCAGATATTCTCATTTTAAAAGTCATCTCTAGCTAATCGTTGAGAGGACATTGGTGTTGCCTTGGTAGAGGTTTGTGCTCTCTGTGTGCTCATTATTATTAGTGGGAAAGCGGAGAGGTAGCAGATAAGTTAGCGCATCAAACAAAATGCTTAGCAACATTTTGCCCATCTTTATATTCTGAGTTCAAAATCCACTAAAATCTACTTTACTTTTCAAGCTGCCTTCCCTGAAATTACTGGCATTGTGCCATAATATGAAACCATTATTATTAATAATATGATGAGGTGCTGGCACAATCGTTACAATGCCAGGCAAAATGCTTAGCGGCATTCTGTCTGTCCTTACTTTCTTAGTTCAAATTCCACCAAGATCAACTTTGCCTTTCATTCCTTAGGAGTCAATGTAATAAATACCAGTTACGCAGTGGGGGTCGATGTAATCAACTTACCCACCCCCACAAAATTTCAGGCTTTAGGTCTATAGTAGAAAGGATTATTATTATTATTATTATAAATCATTTTCTTACTGTCCTTACTTTCTGAGTTCAAATTCCACCAAGGTCAACTTTGCTTTTCATTCCTTAGGGGTCAATGAAATAAATACCAGTTACACAGTGGGGGTTAATGTAATCAACTTACCCACCCCCACAAAATTTCAGGCTTTAGGTCTATAGTAGAAAGGATTATTATTATTATTATTATAAATCATTTTCTTACTGTTTATCTTCAAATCGATTTTTGCAATATTGAGTTTGTTATCATAAAATGTCCAAGATGAAGGTTCCTTTATTACGTTTCGTATCCAAAGAGTGGAAATGTCACCAGTGTTCATAACTTGAAATTCAGGAATGGTGCAGCATGTCCCGTCACATTCATAATTCAGACATTTCCATGTCATCAGTCTTCTCATATTTGGTATTTCAGTATGAAGAGTGGAACTTCCTTTAAACACAACATTTTCTAAAATAAAGAAATCAGGTAAACATGGTGGCATGTAAAAAGCATCATTCAACTATTTCCCCCCAACTCTCATATTAAATTCTGATATAATCGTCATCTACACACTCTGAAAGGAATTTGTTGAAAATTCCATTAAAAAGTACCCATTTTTCTGAAAATTGTGAGGAAACAAATCTGATTTGTGTGAATTTTCCGAAAGCACTTTCCAGCCATCACAGAAATTTTGTTTTCACAATATATTTCAATATAATCGGAATCTACACCATCTGAGTGGAGGTGCAATGGCCCAATATAAATAAAATATATATATATATATATATATATATATATATATATATATATATATATATATATAAATTGTAAATCCAAAAAATAACAACAAAACTACTAAGGATTCCGCGGTACACGTGTTTCAAGCTTTATATACTCTTTTACTTGTTTCAGTCATTTGACTGCGGCCATGCTGGAGCACCGCCTTTATATGTGTATAATTTACAATATAAAGCTATCCTCAGCCGCAAAATTATTTCTCTCCCAGGAAATTAACGTCCGTTTTCCACGCTGGCATGGAATATATAATATATAAATTATATATATATATATATATATATAAATGTAACTTACGCGGGTCACCGCCCACTTCAGTTTCTTAACACAAATTAAGCCAAGTTAATTATTATTTCGGTCTTTTGAAATAAATTAAAGCGAATTAATAACCGTTTTATAATTTGACTAACAGTTAAGCAAGTATTTCTAGAACATGACTTACCTGTTTCGAAGTATTTTCTTATTGATTTCTGTAATTCGGAGTAAGCCGAGTCCATTTGTAGTCCTAATAAATGAGGTTGTTCATTATGGGTTGGAGGAAAAGCGAGCCAGTGGCTTCCGTTACCGTCATCCAAATAATTATTACAGTTTTCTATTTGAAAGTCGACTAAAAAGTGAAGAAAGACGAGGAAAGCTATTCGTTCATACGTGGCTGATTAAAAACTTCGTTTAGGCCTGCTCTTGTTAATTAGGGAACAACCAATTAACGATGTAGTTTGCGGGTGAAATGAAGTATATAATCACGAAGCCGATGAACTACTGACCTAGAAACATGTAGCTCACTTTTATCTTATCCACAAACATGTCACATAATGAAATTTACTAAATTGGCTGAACTTATTAGAAATATGTACATTGACGGTGTCGCTGCTAAAATTTACCTGTCTGAATTTTGTCACCGGTGTCATCCGTTAAAAGTCCCTAACGTAAATTAATATATTGCGAAATCCCTTTAGTTCTCTGTTCCTTCATTTAAGTGGAGGCGCAATGGCCCGGTGGTTAGGGCAGTGGACTCGCGGTCATAGGATCGCGGTTTCGATTCCCAGACCGGGCGATGTGAGTGTTTATTGAGCGAAAACACTTTAAGTTCCACGAGGCTCCGGCAGGGGATGGTGGCGAACCCTGCTGTACTCTTTCAAAAAACTTCCTCTCACTCTTTCTTCCTGTTTCTGTTGTGCCTGTAATTCAAAGGGTCAGCCTTGTCACACACTGAATATTTGTTTATAAGCCAATAGCGTGTTCTACTGCGTCAGCAGTATTGATGGAAAATAATTTTAACTTAATATAACTTGATTATAAGACATAATACGATTTCTGTAAATCCTCGAGTATAGTCCGCTCTTGAGTATAATACGCGGGGGATTTTTAGGGGGCTGTACTTCTGAAAAATCTAAACTTTGTGTATAATACGCAGCCCTTCTCTAACTTCAGCCAAGGAAGTCAATATAACGTCCTTGGTTTGTAAACTATAGTCGATTACATCGACCTCCAGCACACAACTGGTACTTATTTTATCGACCTCGAAAGGATAAAAGGGTAAGTCGACCTCGACGGAATTTGAACTCAGGACGTATCGACTAAAGACGTGCTGCGAAACATTTTTATCCGGCGCGCTAACGATTTTGCCATTTCGCCGACGAAGAACCAGCAGCAGCAGCAGTAGTAATGACACTTCCAGTTGTTCAGTACAGTTTTAAAATCATTAACTAGAATTGTTTGGAACTCCAACGCATGGACAGAAAGCCAAGGAAATTATTAACACCTAAAAACATGCACCACCCTAAGGGAGACACTGACCGTCTTAAGCGTTTTCTAATCGTTGGTTAGGTCAGTTGCGGAATAAAATTTCTCATATCGGGGTCACCCATTCAGCATGAATGTTATGTTATACGTGGCAGTTGATATAAAGAAGAAGGGAAGTGTTTTAGAAATATGACAGACGCGGCTTTTTCTCAGATAAAAACGTTTTATTTAACCACAATAAAAAGAATAACTGAATCACAGAAGAAAAAAAGTACAACAGTAAAGAAACAATAAAGAATAGTCACACTTTGAATATCACATTCGGAAAGCAAATGCATGAACCAGTCCTTGTGCGTAACAGAACGTTCCAGAACGGCGGAATTCGAACTCAGAGCGTAACGACAGACGAAATACCGCTAAGCATTTCGCCCGGCGTGCTAACGTTTCTTATTTCTTTATTGCCTACAAGGGGCTAAACATGGAGGGGAAAACAAGGACAGACAAAGGGATTAAGTCGATTACATCAACTCCAATGCGTAACTGGTACTTAATTTATCGACCCGAAAGGATGAAAGGCAAAGTCGACCTCAGCGGAATTTGAACTCAGAACGTAACGGCAGACGAAACACCGCTAAGCATTTCGCCCGGCGTGCTTAGCGTTTCTGCCAGCTCACTACCTTTATACATGTAATTATTACAAAATGATAATAATAAAATAAAAGTGAGTACAACAGTGTGTGTATGTTTTTAATGGCTGATAAAACAGTGAAACGATTCAGTTTGTTTTAGTCCCCATCAAAATCATCTCCGATTAAACCACGTTTGAAAACAAGTGCAACTCAGCAATGTATATCCGGTTATCATTCTACTGGCTGCAATCATTAGACTTGCAGCCATGCTTGGGCAACGTCTTCAAGTGTTTAGTCGATCATATTCGAGTTTGTTGCTAATTCTCTCAACTGATGGTCGAGTCAATGTGTCAGCTAACATAAAAGACACAACATAAAATGGACGTTTTTAGATCCGCGCAAACTTCTATCTATCTATCTATCTATCTATCTATCTATCTATCTATCTATCTATCAAATGTATGTATGTATGTATACGTAGTTTCTGGAATAATATCCATTCTACATCAAAATCACTGAGATGACCAAAGCTTCATAACTGTTGAAGGTACCTGAAAAAAAAAAAAATAGAAAAAAAAAATGAAGGGAAAATTTTGTTAAAAATATATATTTTTTAAAATTAAAATCTTTGTCTGAAG
>NC_069009.1:1098440-1099491 GCF_001194135.2 Octopus bimaculoides
AATAGTAATCAATAATTTAGATGTAAAGTTACAGACAGGATATTAACCGTTAAACGGCAAGAAAGGGTTGCATGAATGTATTGAACAAATGAGCAAAAAAATGAAAAATACCTCTTTTTCTTAAGGGGAATTTTTATACTTATCGTCCCTTTAAATAAGTACAAATTCTAAGATAATTGTAAATCTCTCTAATCTAACAATAACCTTTCCAATCTGATTATGGAAAAGTGCCGTAAAATACCTTCTTTGCACTCGTTGTGAGCATAAATTCATTTCAGATTCCCGTATTGTTGTTGCCAAACGAATGTACAAATTGAGAAATATTGGTGCACTTCATCGATCAAGAGCTAGTTAAAGCATGTTTTTCTTCCGTGCTATCTAGAATATCATCATCATTATCATCATCATCGTGGTCGTCGTAATCGTCGACGTCTTGGTCATCATCATCATCATCATCATCATCATCATCATCACCATCATCATCATTGTCGTCGTCGTCGTCGTCATTGTCTTTATCATTTGGTGATGAAGGAAAATCAGTAAAAACGTCATTGCTGTTTCAATTTTCCGTTTGCAACCTGATTCCTCCCATCAATAAAGGTCGCTTACGCTTAGGAGCATTTCATGAAGTAGACTGCTAGGCATCAATTGATTTTGGCCGTAACCATGTCAGCAGACTAATTAAACATTGATTGATGACATCAATTGATTATGTCCTCTGTTTAAGAGATAAAGAAGCTTTGTTTGGATTTTGAAGGAAATATGTCACACAGTATTGTGAAACGTATATATACATACATACATACATACATACATTAATCTTCTCTCTTCGCTCCTTTGCGCCACATGGGCTCAACTCCCCTCCCCTCTTCATCTAACCCCCTCCTCCTGTCTCTCTCCCCACCCTCCCTCCTACCACCCATCTCTCCCCCTCCCCACGTCCCTTCCTGCTCCGACTCCTACTTCTTTGTACGTCTCTTCACCTCTCTTCACTCCTACTTCTCTTCCTACTTCTCTTCATTCCTACTTCTCTTCACTCCTACTTCTCTTC
>NC_069009.1:1099931-1101418 GCF_001194135.2 Octopus bimaculoides
TATACATATACATATATACATATACATAAAACATACCAGCATCGGTTGTCAAGCGATGGTGGCGGACAAACAGACACACAAACCCACACACATATATATATATATGTATATATATACATATATACGACGAACTTCTTTCAGTTTCCGTCTACCAAATCCGCTCACGAGGCTTTGGTCGGCCCGAGGCTATAGTAGAAGACACTTGCCCAAAGTGCCACGCAGTGAGACTGAACCCGGAACCATGTGGCTGGTCAGCAAGCTACTCCTAAAACAATTAAAAATTATTCAAAATATATAAAGAAGTGTATTCAGATATAAAAATATAAAAACTTAAAATTGTAAAAAGACATAAAATATATAAAAATATAAAGCATACAACGACATATATAAATATATAAATGGTAAGATTATATAAGAATTATAAAAAGGTAAAAAAGATATATAAAAATTACGAAAAAAGATATTAATAAAAATAAGAAATAAAAATAAAAATAATAAAAATAAAAACAAACTTTAAAGGTTTTTATATTACACACAATAAGAATGAAAAATAAAAGAATTAAGCAATTTTGATGTTATACGTTATAATTGTTGCTAAACAAATGTATAAATTGAGAAATATCGGTTTACTTCATCGATCCAGAAGCTAGTTGGAGCTTGACTTTCTTATGTGCTGTCTAGGATATCATCATTATCATCATCGTCAAGGTCGTAGCCTTTGTCGTCGTCGTCGTCATCATCATCATCGTCATCATCATCGTCATCGTCATCATCATCTTTATCATTTGAAGATGAAGGGAAAAAGCAGAGAAAAACTTCATTGCTGTTTCAATTTTCCGTTTGCGACCGGATTTCTCCCATAGGAGCATTTCACGAAGTAGAGCTATCAGACATCAATTGATTTTGGCCGTAACTATGTCAGATTAATTAAAGATTAATGATGACATTAATTGATCATGTCGGCTGTTTAAGGGTTAAAGACGCTTTGTTCGGATTGTAAAGGAAATATGTCAATCAGTATTGTGAAACATATATATAGCTCTTCGAAACGCCGGTGTTAAAACGGGGGTAGCTGATGAAGAAGAATGTTCTCTATGTGGCTTGTGTGTTTTCTCGTCTTCGTTTTGTTTGCAATATCCTGTACCCAGATATGCACCTATACATACAGGTGGATGTCGGTATGCACATACCTGTACGTATATATGCATATACATACATACATACATACATACATACATACATACATACATACATATATATACACTACATATGTGGGAATTTCTGTCTGTGGGTGTGTTTGTGTAGTTGTTAGCTAACTCCTATATTGTTTCATCGATCTTGATGAAACTTGACATGTGAGTAGAACTCATGTTTGGAAACCTCATGACATACTCAGATTGTTGAAAAAAATCGATAATAGGGCTCCTGGAAGGGATCTTTATATATATCTAATATATATATATATATACATATATATATATATATAT
>NC_069009.1:1104048-1106260 GCF_001194135.2 Octopus bimaculoides
TCTGCTGCCCTAACCACTGGGCCAATGAGCTTCCGACTTCGGCGGAATTTGAACTCAGAACGTAAAGAAGGACGAAATACCGCCAAGCATTTTGCTCGACGTGCTAACGATTCTGCTAACTCAGCGCTTTTGTAATAACAATAATAATAATAATAATAATAATAATAATAATAATTCCTTCTACTATAGGCATAAGGCTTGAAATTTTGAGGAGGGTGATAGTCGATTACATCGACCACAGTTTTCAACTGGTACTTAGTTTATCGACCCCGAAAGGATGAAAGGCAAAGTCGACCCCGGCGGAATTTGAACTCAGATCGTGAAAAGCTCCCCACCTTAATATATAGCCTTTCGATCCATGATTTCTACAAATCTGCTCCCGTCTTTCCATTCCCTTTGGAAATGGGGAAATAATAATAGTAAACCTAACGTAATGAAAGCACAAGTCAGCTACAGTATTTTACATTATAGAATTATAAAAACATTTTTAGTTATTCTGTTTCTTTTCATTCCTAATATCATTAATTCACTCACCTTTAAGATTCATGACTGTTACAGAATTGTTAAATAAACTTCACTTTCAGTTGAAAATCGATAAACCAGACGTGTCTCACTAGAAACAATATCTTCTGCCTTTTAATGTCACTTTTTTCTAGTTTCGATAAACAGGCTTTCTTTCGTTTATTTCTATTCTCTTCGTTCTGACAATTCAAGAAAAAACTTAGGATATTTCACAGTTGATTTCTTTTTGCATTGGCTTCCAAAAGGTGATATGTTCTTAAAACAATAACTCCAGATTTTTTTCCCACTCTTATTAAGATAAATGTGCAATTGAAACCTTCTATCCTTCTCACTCAAAAAGTTGTCGCCAGGTTATTTCAGTTTTCTTAAACACGGTCTTAAACTTGGTGTCTGTCGTTTCATTATTTCCAAACTACTTTGCTTTCAAGATTATAAGTAAGTTATCGAGATTATAAGTAAGTTTCACCCTCGGATTCGTTAATTTTCCTAACAGTGACCGCTTCTATCCCTCGATCTTTGCAAACACACCTCTTAAAACAAGTCGCTTGTATTTATATGCTTGGTGGACAAAACAGCTTTAATTTAACCAAACAATATGTCGATAGTTTTCGATTTGCCTATATGTTACATTTTGCTCTGGATGAATTATGTAAACGCTGTTGAATGAGGTGTGACCGATAATATCAAGTAGAGAGTCAAAACCTTGAAGTAAGGAAGGATTGGTTATATTCGTATTTTAGCTTCAAGTAAATATTTGATAATGTTCTCCGAGAAAGGTGTGAACATTAAAGATTCTCGTTTTAATTATTAAACAAACTTCACAGTAAAGGCCAGATTTTCTTCTGATATGTGAAGGTGCTAATAACATATTAAGGTAGGTTCGATTCACGTCGATCTACCCTCCAAACTTTACGCATGTCACTAGTAAAAGACAGATCTTGAAGAAGAAGAAGAAGAAGAAGAAGAAGAAGAACAACAACAACAACAACAACAACAACAACAATTATTGTAGAAATAAAAATCTAAAAATCTTTGAAATGACGGACAAATGAAAGATGAGTTGGGGTAGAGTCAGCAGATTCAGAGAAGCGTGTCATTGTAATAGAAGAGTTTGGAATCTTGGCAGTCTAGTGTTGTTGCTGTTGTCGTTACTGTGGTGGTTAGCCACAGGTGTGTTTGAGCCCCGATTATCGCCATTATTATCCCGTCTTTGTTTTCAAACCGTGTGTTATAAAAATCGCATTATCCAATTGTGTTCTTCTAAAATGGTGACGCGTGATATGATAAATATTTAGTTGTAATTTCTAATATTTTAGGCAACTGCTCAGAGATTAGACTTTCACCTTGGTATGTAATATAGAAATGCATGGTGAATGAAGGCTCCCAAACCAAGTGGATGGTTACTTTTCAATACATTTAGCTGCGGATTAACATAATTAATGTAGCATCTAGAAGCGACTTTTCTTCAATTGAAACTACACCCATAATTAGGAGACAAAGCATTAGCATTAATGACAATTACTTAACAAAATAATTAAAGGAGAAAATGCAGAAACTATTTATTACTAATGAAATTTTACCATTTTTCATTGTAATCCACTTTTTTTCCAGGCAATGCAATAAAAATATTCTTTTGTTAAAAAATATTTGAATTATTTTTCATTGTTGATGATTGAATTAAAATAAGAAT
>NC_069009.1:1110906-1111488 GCF_001194135.2 Octopus bimaculoides
TACCAGTGTATATCTAAGAAGATGAAGGCACATAGCTCAGTGGTTAAAGCATCGGGCTCACAGTCATGAGGCTGGTTGTGAGTTCTATTCCCGGACCGGGCTGTGTGTTGTGTTCTTGAGCAAGACACTTTATTTCTCGTGGCTCCAGTTCACTCAGCTGCAGAAAGGAGTTGCGATGTCGCTGGTGCCAAGACGTACCGGCCTTTGCCTTTCCCTTGGGTAACATCGGTGGCGTGGAGAAGGGAGGCTGGGATGCATTGGCGAATGCTCATCTTCCATAAACAACCTTACTCGGACTTGTGCCTCGAACAGTAACTTTCTAGGTGCCATCCCATGGTCATTCATGACTTAAGGAGGGGGGGTCTTTACCCTTTTATATGTGTGTTGTGTGTGTGTATATATATATATATAATTAGAGGACAACAAACATCTCATTATTAATGTATATATACATATATATATAAATATATATATATATCCATACACACACACACACACACACACACACACACACACACACACACACACACACACACACACATATACATATATATATATATGCTTTTATATATCTGTATATAT
>NC_069009.1:1114741-1116338 GCF_001194135.2 Octopus bimaculoides
TTATCGCAGAAGTATCGCTAATGGAAACGAATAAAATAAGGCCTTCGGGCCAGACAGAAAACGAAAATAGTCAATGCTGGGAGAATAACAGTCCGGTTTGTTTTCTTCTCGGTCCCTCGTACATCCGCTAATTGTCTCGTTTTAGATTATATTTATTCCACATTTGTATGTTAACTGTCTATATCGCATTCTTGTCTGTTTGTACATGTTTTTTTTGTCTTGTTCCTTGTTTTTTTTATTCGCCAATTCGCGAAGGCTTCTGCTGTCGGCGCCAGCACTAGGGGATTTGATATTATCGATTAGGCTCGAAATTGCGATTGACCCGCTGGTCCGATAACTGATGAGTTGGACTCTATCTATGTCTGTTTCCCGTTTGTTTGTACACTTATATGTTATTTAACTCATTACATACATACATACATATCCTGTCTGTATCTTTACATCTAAATTATTGATTACTATTTATTGGTGATTCAGGTTCAAGCTGGCAGAAAGTATTTGAGATGACTGAAAACTCATTTAAAAGAAGTCCTATTTATTTATATTGGGACAAATTGCCTATTGAAAAGGTAATGAACTTTTGAAACTTCAAAATGAATCTCAGTTAATAAACAATCTACATATTTGTCAATCCTAAATCCAAATTCTTTCTCACCCTCCATCTTAATCTTACACTTCTTCAATCTCTATTTTACATTCCGTCCTCTCACTTTCACTCCTTCTCTCTCTCTCTCCCCCCTCTCTCTCTCTTTCTCTCTTCCCCGCTTTTTGTGACTTCTCTAATTTTACTCTCTTTTGTTCTGACTCTCTCTTACTCTCACTCTTCCTTCACTTTTCCCTGTCTCCTTCTCTCCCTCCTACTCTCTCCCCGTATCACATCATAACCTCTTTTCTCTTTATACTACTCTATCTTCCCTCATTTGCTTAGATTCTTTACGGATCAGTTAACTTTCTATTTGCAGGTTCAGTTTCAGTTGATTGATAAATGGCCTACAACTGTATTCATTTTCAACGGTACAGGGACAAATTCTACATCGTGGTTCCAGAAAGACAAAGTCCTTGTAAATCCACTGCAGGACTGGGATCTACAGGACCTTACTTTCAATGAGAAGTATATATTACCTTTTTGCTCGTAATTAACATCTTTAATTATTTTGTAATTAGTCTTTTGAACACTTTCACAATCAATATTTAAGAGGAAAGTTTACAGATATACTTTGTATCTCAATGATGTATAATATTATGGTTGGCACTCCGTCGCTTAACGACGACGAGGGTTCTAGTTGATCCGATCAACGGAACAGCCTGCTCGTGAAATTAACGTGCAAATGGCTGAGCACTCCACAGACACGTGTACCCTTAACGTAGTTCTTGGGGATATTCGGCGTGACACAGAGTGTGACAAGGCTGACCCTTTGAATTACAGGAACAACAGAAACAGGAAGAAAGAGCGAGAGAAAGTTGTGGTGGAAGAGTACAGCAGGGTTCGCCACCATCCCCTGCCGGAGCATCGTGGAACTTTTAGGTGTTTTCGCTCAATAAACACTCATAACGCCTGGTCTGGGAATCGAAACTGCAATCCTATGACCGCGAGTCC
>NC_069009.1:1117119-1117977 GCF_001194135.2 Octopus bimaculoides
GTATCTCTTCTAGAATTATTAAAACGAATTCCTGACCCATTAAACTGTATATTTTTTGCCCAAAGCCGCTGGGTACATTTATCAATCCTTTCGCTGGCAGCCATTTTGTGTCTCATTCGTATCAGACTCATTTCCTAAAACTTCTCTTCTAGAACCTCAGTCTTCTGACACCCCTTCTTTAATCCCCTTTTTCCCAAAACCCACCTCTTGACACAAGTTGGAGTTGCATAGCAACTGCTTCGTCTTTTAAGGCTAAAAACACTACATTCTTTATTTTTAAAATATACATGATTCCAAATGATAGAACAAGTGGGGAATATCATGTTTTCTATTACAATCTGGTTTTATTTCCACTCATTACTTTTCTCTCATTGGTCCATATAGTTCGACATACACTCTAAGTAGGAAATATGACAGGATTGTCATGGTTGGAATGCCTTTGATTCAGAGATCCCATGATCACAGCTGAACTGAAGCTAACCTCACAAGATCTGATTTACCCAAATTAAATGTCATTTCTACCTTCTATATCATGAATACCAAACCGGGCATGAAACATTCACTAATATCAGAGACGAAATGATAACCTCATCGATTTAATTAAACAGAATTGATTGTTAATACAATTCGTAAAAGTGTTATTTATAATGATTTTTATTAAATTTAACAATTGCTAATATATTAGTTTCAGTCACCCGTATTTTAGAATCGAGAATTCTTACCAGGTTACGATTGAAGCCAAAAGAGAAATCGGAAATAATGAAAAGTATGATATTTTCCTGAATGTCCCATCCAGTTGTAAGTAAAACATATCGTCTTGCTTTGAATACAAATGATTGTGTGTGTGTGTGTGTGTGT
>NC_069009.1:1118930-1120086 GCF_001194135.2 Octopus bimaculoides
CACCTGTTGTTATGTCCTGTTATTTGCATTTGTATTTGAGCACCATTTCTCCGGGTTTTTTTTCCGTCCTTGCTTTCGTATACATTCGCTGCTTTCTTTCAAGGAATCTAATGCTCTAAGCTTAGTTTTTCCTTGGAGCCGGCCAGATTGGAGCAATCTCGAGTATAACCAGCCGAAATTGCAAAGATAATCTGGAACTTGACTGAGGAAAGAAAACTTCGAATGACCCACCCGTGATTTTTCTTGTCCCTCTTTTGTATCATCTGTCTGGATGTTTTGTTGTCCCATTTTTGTACTCGTTTTTATATACATATGGCGGTGTACGTACACTTTGGTCTCTTCATGCATGCGTGTATTTATGTATGTATGCATGCATGTATGTCTATGCATTCATGTATATATGTATGTATGATCGTCGAGAAATTTAGAGTTAACTTCATAAAATTTTAACAAATTTTTCTTTTCATTTTTTTTTTCAGTTCAGAACACCTACAAAGCCCTGATCATCTCAGTCCTTTTCAATTAGAATATACATCATTAGAAAAACTGCGTATTCTTACATTCACACATACGTATATACGTACGTACGTACATACATTTATACATACATACATACATACATACATACATAAATAGATACATACATATATACATGCATACATACACACATACATACACACACACGTACATACATACATACATACATACATACATACGTACGTACGTACATACACACACACATGCATACATACATATATACATGCATGCATACATGCATACACGCACGCACAAATGCATACATCCATACATTCGCATCACACCACGCACACACTACAACTGACCAACTACTTTCTCCCTTTCTCCCTTCCCCATTTTCACACTACATACGTCAAGATCACCAGCATTCTACCTCCCACACACAGCCCCTCGTTCCCGATCACCGTTTGTTATCTCCCCCTTTCTTAGCTCTCCTGAAATAAGAATTTCTAACTTCCGGTCAATCATTGTTATGACTGGCCATTATTATGATTGACCGTTGACTGAACACTATTCAATTTTTTTCTCCGTGTTTTTCTCCTTGTCTCCGTATTCTTTCTGTTGAAGAGCGTAGCTCGAAACGTCAAAGACTTTCCGTATTCCCGAGCGTCATACTAAT
>NC_069009.1:1120756-1122493 GCF_001194135.2 Octopus bimaculoides
GTAACCAGGTTATTCTTGTTATTATTGTTAAATAAAACATTTTTGTCAGAGAAAAAGACTCGTCTGTTATATTTCTAAAACATTTGCTTCTTCTCTATTTCGACGACAACATATAAAATTATTGTCAGATGGCTGATCCCAGTGTAAGGAATCTTGTTTCGCAACTGACCCAATCAACGATTAAAAGAACTTCTACAACTTTTATGCAAAGTTTTTTTTTTTAAGATCTACGAACTCTACAACAATCCACCTTTCAAACAAGAGCTTCCCGACTGCCAATATCTCCTGCTTTGACTTGGAAATATGCTGGTGTTCAGTTCCGTTTCAATGCTTTTCCCAGAGATCTTTTTACGGCAGTATACAATGAGTTACAAACGAAAGGCGCCTGATGACGTTCTTCGCTACACAAATATTGCTTTAGATCTCGAAATTCATCCTCGACAGAAACCATAAATTTGTCCAGAGTATTGTCTTCACCTCCGAAAAGCAGAACAACGCATCGACAAAATGAGAACCTATTTTCTTTCATAGCCGAAGACTAAATATCGATCGCGATCATTGGGTACTTGTCTCTTTCAAGAGTATTCAAAACCTTTTATCATTTAACATTTTGTTTTGGACAATGAAATGTCATGGACACTTACTTCCTTTTATTTGTAGTGGTTGGGCAGTTTTCCCTTCTGTTTGAATGGCTTCTGAAAATAATTTCTTAGTTTTCAATATGTAGCTCTATTTTTAAGTTACCAACTCTGGAATTTGTATTGATTTTTTTCGGTTTGTTATTTATTCTTCTGGCCAATTTACGTATACTTTTCTGCATACACATGTCATACGCAATCCGTAAAACATTTCAGCTGAGCAGCAACACGTGCAACATTGGTTGTCTGTAGTTTCTTCAACTTCAACCTCAAGGCGGCTATAAAAGCATATTCAAACTGCTCCAACTGGTTGGAATATCTCCCTCTCATTCTCATGGGTATTCGATCCACGGTTAAGGTGGGAGTTGGACATACTCCGGTTGAACTAGTTTATAGTACAGCTCTCACCTTACCTGAACAGATGATCGAACCTGTTTCACCCCAACACTTTCCTGACCCATCAAAATATGTGCACTGCTTACGGACATCTATGTCGCACTTGTCCCCTGCAGGCCCCAGACAACAGAACATCGCTTCACATGTCCCAAAGGACATCAATACTTGGATGCATGTGTTTCGTTAGCAATGATGGAATACCTTCTCAACTTCGGCCACCATATTCCGGGCCCTACAAAGTAATTAAAAAAGAACCGAAGTATTTCGTTCTCAATATTGGAGGAAAACGAAATACTGCGTCTGTTGATCGCTTAAGAAAAGCATTCGTCGGAGAGGACTTACTTTCACTTCCCGAACTCTACAGCTTCAGCTTCAGCCATCGCAAATACCCTAGATTCTGCACAACCCCGGCACACCAAATCGGGAAGAACAGTTCGATGGCCCGCAAGGTTTGTTCAAGTCTTTCGAGTAAGTTCAATCTCTTCATTTACCCATCTTCTCAATTGAAATGTCTTCAATGCCCACATCAACATATAAAAACAATTTGTTTATTTTTCTTATGGTTATGAACAATTGCCACATACATAACCCAAAATAACTATGCATCACCCGCATACAAACCAAAAGAAAACAAAGAACATTTTGTATAGAAACAAAACAAGAACATTTTTCTATATCAATGAAAAACATCTTTATGAACATT
>NC_069009.1:1124700-1125183 GCF_001194135.2 Octopus bimaculoides
TATATATATATATATATATATATATATATGTACGACTTTCATTTTCTGTCTACCAAATCCACTCACAAGGCTTTGGTCGGTCTGAGGCTATAGTAGAAGACACTTGCCCAAGGTGCCACGCAGTAGTACTGAATCCGGAACCATGTGGTTGGTAAGCAAGCTACTTACTACACAGCCACTTCTGCATCTATGTTTCGCTTTCTTTTTTAAATGATTTGCTTTCTACATCATACCTGTATGCTTACACGAATATTTTCATGTGTGCTATCACTTGCTCTCTGCGCCACTGAAAGACACATTACCTATATTAGACCTCTAGTTCACGTAATTAATAGAGTTGCATATCTCTTTCAACGCTCCAGCATATTATATTGCCTAGGCATGTACACATTGCCTAACACATATTGCACACACCAATCTGAACGGTGATTCTTTGCTTTATATTATTTTTTTTTTTTTTGTGGAGGTGCAATAGCCCAATGG
>NC_069009.1:1125837-1128779 GCF_001194135.2 Octopus bimaculoides
CATCAACCCACTCAAATCCCTCTGATAACATTTGTTTCAATCCTTTCGCATTTGAACCGGCAAAATCCAACCAGAACGTTCTACCTGTCTTACGTTCAAGCCGGCCAGATCTGGCCTCTTTGTCTTAACCCGTCCTCAGAAGAAAAACAGTCTGGGAAATGTCTAGTTACACAGGTTCCATCAACCCACTCAAATCCCTCTGATAACTTTTGTTTCAATCCTTTAGCATTTAAACTGGCAATATCCGGCCAAAACACTCAACCTGTTTTATGCTCAAATTGGCCAGATCTGGCCTCTCTCTCTTAACCCACAATGTCATTCTAAAAATAAACAGTCACATCATTGAAATCTTGTGGTTAATTAAAAAACCGTGTGAGTAAATAAACATTATTTTTGACAGAATAATGTGAATGCTAAAGGGTTCAATAAAAGAAGTTAGATGAAATAAGTACCAGCCTAATATACTCAAGGTGGAGGCGCAATGGCCCAGTGGTTAGAGCAGCGGACTCGCGGTCATAGGATCGCCGTTTCGATTCCCAGACCGGGCGTTCTGAGTGTTTATTGAGCGAAAACACCTAAAGCTCCACGAGGCTCCGGCAGAGGATGGTGGTGAACCCTGCTGTACTCTTTCACCACAACTTTCTCTCACTTTTACTTCCTGTTTCTGTTGTGCCTGTAATTCAAAGGGTCAGCCTTGTCACACTGTGTCACGTTGGCTATCCCCGAGAACTACGTTAAGGGTACACGTGGAACCCTCGTCGTAGTAACCGACGGAGTGCCAACAACAACAATATACTCAAATTGATGTAAGTGAGGAACCTCTTTCGCATGAAATTGCTGATCTTGTGCCTAAACTGGAGAGAATTGTTATTGTTATTATTAGCAGAAGTAATTCCCTTACCTTTCATTGCTAAAGAAAATTCTGGAGAACAGTGGTTTTTGTCACAAAAACTCCAAGTGTAATCTTTCTCAGATATATTTCGAATGGAAACGGTCGAGATATTATTAGTATGACTAACTTCGTAGTCATCATGCTTATAACAAGTCGTATCACATTCGAGATTACGATGCTGATTTTTCCAAACAATAATTCTTTCCAAATTGGGTACATTAATAAGTAGGGTGGTGTTGCCTCCCAATACAGCTGGTTCTGAAATAAATAGATAAATCAATATCATTGATTTGTTTCCCATATGAAAGATTTCAGGGTTTTTTTTTATTATCATCATCAATTTAGTACTTACTTTTCCATTATTAGAAGCAGTTTTCTTTGTATACTATTAAACCCTCTTTCCTAATATGCGAGTCTATTGGATACAAAAGAGTCTGGATATGTTTTATGCAGAGAACTGAGAACAAATGACAACATATAAATGTTGTCATTTTGTTTATTAAGATTGTGCAGAGTAGGATACATTATAGTTTCCGATAGCTAATCAAGTTGTACAGAAAGGTGTCACACCAACAACTGGTGTAGTAGCATTCTAGTTAGGTATTACAAGCATAAAGGAGATGCCTCCAAATTACTGGACCAGGTCAAGAAAGTTACAGAGAAAGTTAAAACCCAATGAATTAGAAACAGAATTATACTAGATGAGATGCAGCTTAGTTTTATGCCAGGAAGAAAGACTACTGGTGCCATCTTCTTAGTAAGACAACTACAAGAGAAGTATTTGGTTAAAAGTAAACCATTACACTTAGCATTCGTTGACCAGGAGAAAGCCTTTGACATGACATGGTGGTCTCTGAGGAAGCTAGGAGTTGACGATTGGCTTGTAATGGCTGTATACACCATGTATATGGATTCTGTCAGTAAGGTAAGAGTTGGCCATAAGCAGAGCAATGAATTTAGGTACAGGTTCTTAGCATCCTCCTATACATCATTGTCTCCCAGACTCTAGCCGAGCAATTTAAAATTGGCTGTCCTTGGGGACTACTATATGCTAATGGTCTCATTCTCAGAGTGGAATCTAGAAAAGAATTAGAAAAGAAATTCATGAAAATATCATGTAGTATGCACTCTAGATTGGATGGTGTAAGGAAGAGCATTGACATGTAGGAGCCATGCCAAAGTAGATATTGGAGCCTGACATGGTCCTCGGGCTTGTATCCTGTCAAAACATCCAACTCATGCCAGCATGGAATGTAGATGTTAAACGACGTTGATGACAATGATAAGGAATGTCGTAACCACAATCATAATTATTATGACTGTCGTAGTCCTAGTTACGTGCTGACCTAAAAATGTGAAAGATCGATGAGAAAATGCATCCCTGTACACTCTGTAGAATTGGTTGACATTAGGGAGGGTGTCTAGCTTTAGAAACCATGCCAAAGCAAACATTGGAGATTGACGAAGTCCTGCAGCCTGTCGGATCTTGTATGATTGTCCAACTAATGTCAGCATGGAAGGAAATAACTAAACGATGATGGTTATGATTGGTGCTCTTAAAATGAAATTGAGATGATCAGAGAAAAATAAATTTTAAAGATACTAAAAACTATGAGTTAAAAGAAAGAAATAGAAGGCAGAATTAAAAAGACAGCGTTTGGAAAAGGTTTGTTAAGTCATTTACCGTTTTGGGTAATTTTATAAGTTTCTTCGCGTGTCAAACCTGTATAAGATGAAAATAAAAATTTTTGATTTTCAGATTTGACACTTGATCAACAGGATTGATTGCAATTAATCTTACAATAATTAAATAATAACAAGAATACTCAGAGGGTGCAAACTTACGTCAACGCAACACCAACATCCTCTCAATTATTAGCCAGAGATGATTTATAAAATGAGAATATCTGAAATAAACTTGGCTGCTCTCACAAACGGGAATGCAAAAAATGAACCTGACTGCTCTCAAAAATTAAGCAAAAAAAAAAAAAACAGATAAAATAATCCAGAATCCTTGTCCGGAACCAGATCGATCCCAAAATCTAATCAA
>NC_069009.1:1128789-1132590 GCF_001194135.2 Octopus bimaculoides
AAAGTTTCATTCGAAACCATTCCGCAGTTCTTGAGATATCTTGTCCACGGACAAGCAAATACGACTAAAAACAATACCTCTGCCTTAGCGAAGGCAGAAGTAATAATTAACACATGTAAATAGAATTACACATTATACGCAGTGACAATTTGAAGGCATTGAACATATGGTACTGCATCTGGGCAATTATTATTATTATTATTATTATTATTATTATTATTATTATTATTATTATTATTATTATAAATCATTTTCTTACTGTTTATCTTCAGATCAAATTTTCTGTAATTGAGATTGTCGTCACAAAATGTCCAAGATAAACGTTCCTTAGTTACACTTCGGATCCATAAAGTCGATATACTCCCATTATGTGTCACTATATATTCAGGGCTGTTGGCGCATGTCAGGTCACATTCATATTTATAATTCTGGTATCTCCAAATGACCGGTCTTTTCATGTTTGGTATTTCAGTCAACAGAATAGCACTTACGTCGAGTGTACCATTTTCTGAAATAAAGAAATCAGGTGAGTAGTCTGCTTCCCAAACACATGGTTCTGGGTTCAGTCCTACCTTGGGCAAGTGTGTTCTTCTATAGCCTCGGGCTGACCAAAGCCTTCTGAGATGATCTGGTAGATGGAAACTGAAAGAAGCCCGTCGTATATATATGTGAGTGTATGTGTGTTTATGCCTGTGTTTGTCTCCCATCACCACTTGGCAATCAGTGTCGATGTGTTCATGTCCCTGTAATTTAGCGGTTCAGCAAAAGGGACCGATAAAATATGTGCCGAGATTAAAATAAATAATTCCTGGCATAAATTTTTTTTTAATATTTTGTGTTCTGTATAACTATAAACAATTGTACATAAATTTTAACAACAAAATCCTATATGGACCCCCAACAAACATATTGACCCCAGGAGAAAATCACTGCTCTAGCAGATTCCCTCATGCAGGTTTCTTATTTCTTTATTGCCCACAAAGGGCTAAACATAGAGGGGACAAACAAGGACAGACAAACGGATTAAGTCGTTTACATCGACCCCAGTGCGTAACTGGTACTTAATTTATCGACGCCGAAAGGATGAAAGGCAAAGTCGGCCTCGACGGAATTTGAACTCAGAACGTTGTGGCAGAAGAAATACCGCTAATTTTTCGCCCAGCGCGCTAACGTTTCTTATTTCTTTATTGCCCACAAGGGGCTAAACATGGAGGGGACAAACAAGGACAGACAATGGGATTAAGCTGATTATACCGATCCCAGTGCGTAACTGGTACTTAATTTATCGACCTCGAAAGGATGAAAGGAAAAGTCGGCCTCGGCAGAATTTGAACTCAGAACGTAAAGACAGACGAAATACTGATAAGCGTTTCGCCTGGCGTTCTGCCGCCTTATGCAGGTTTCTGGTTGTTGTTCTGGCTCCCTGATGCAGGTTTCTGGCTCTTATTCTGGCTCCCTGATGCAGGTTTCTGGCTTTTCTTCCTCAATGGGAAACGCCAAAGATAGGTCGCCTGGGGCACATTCAAAAGTGTAGCTTTATCTAAACAATAGTCACTATCAGAGACTGAGTTTCCCTAGTGAACTGTCTGGAATAAGAATTTGCAAAAAAAATTTAAATAAACAAATAAATAAATAAATATATAAATAAATAAAGAAAGAAAGAACAATGACTAAAAACTATGAGTTAAGAGAAAGAAATAGAAAGCAGAATTGAAAAGATAGTGTCTAGTTTAAAAGGAGAAAAAGGTGTAGCATGTTGGGAAGGTTACTTTTGTTGTAACGTCGTAGCACAGTTGTGCTATGGCAACTCCAGCCAAAAAATAAGTACCGGGTTTAAAATACATAAGAACTGGAGTTCATTCACTTGACTGAAAATTCTTAAAGGCGATGCCCCAACATGGCCGAAGTCTAATGAGTGATGGAACTAAAAGATCATCATTGTTATAATACCTTCTGTTCCATGCTTTCATGGATCAGAGTTTTTTTCATTCTTAACAGTAGGGGTGCTCTTCTTGTCACTAACCTTCATCTGTTTTCAAATAAAACTATAATATCTCTGTCTAGTGGTTTGTTAACAGTTTAACCAATATCAGGATTTAACGAAGACGACGATGATTATTATTATTATTATTTGTGTTCTTAAAATGAAATTCTCAATCAGAACTAATCTCCACCCACGAAAAAAATTAACTTTAGTTTAGATGAAATACTTTTGTGACATATTTCAACTTTTAAAAGCAAATTCACTGCAGTTACCAAAGAGAAGAAATTCTCACTGATAGTAAAAGGTGTAGAAACACCATATCTGCCCAGTGCTTCCCTCTAACATAATGGTTCTCAACCATTTTCCATCTATGGATCCCTTTTGATTCCTATTTTACTCAGGTGGACCCTTATAACCATTTTATGTTTTAAAAACCCTATTTTTATAATTAAATGTTATTAGGAATTATATTAAAATAATTGGTAAAATATTTTGTGTACTGTAAAACTATAACCAATTAATTGTACATAAATTTGAACAACAAAATCTTACATGGACTCCCAACAGCCATATCGATCCCTATTGAAAACCACGGCTCTAGTGGATCCCCCGATTTGTGTTTCTAGCTCTTTAGCCTTACTCAATGGGAAATGTCAAAGAGAGATAACCCTGGGCAGATTCAAAGCCGTGGCTTTATCTCGAGAACAGTCATTATCAGTGACTGAGTTGCGCTAGTGAACTGCCTGGTCAGAATAAAACTTAAAAAAAACAAAAAACAAAATAGTGACTAAAGTATATGAGTTAAGGGAAATAAATAGAAGACAGAATTAATTAGATAGTATCTAGTTTAAAAGGAGAAAAGGATTTGTTAATCCATTTACCACTTTGGATAATTTTATGACGTTGAAATCTCGACGAAGTTCCAATTCTTGTGGACCCTGTAAAAGACGAAAGTAAAAATTTTTGATGTTCAGATTTTATATTTGATGAAAAAGATTGTTTACTATTTTTTTAATTACAATAATTAAATAATAATTAACACTTGTAGATATAATTATACAGTATATACAGTAGCAGTTCGAGTGAAGGCATTGAACATGTGGTTCTCTGCTTGTAGCATTTAAACTGGCCATGTCTGGCCAAAATGTTTCACCTGCTTCAGGTTCAGTCTGGCCAAATCCAGGCTCTCACACCTACCCTACAATGTTAGTCTAAATTAAACAATCGCATCATAAAATATCGAAACAAGGTCGAGATAAGTCGGTAGCTGTAAGGAGGGCATCATCCCTGCACAGACCTCCAGAGAGGCGGTGTAAGTCGTGATTAATCCAGGAAAGAAGGAAGAGCCTTACTAAATCAGTAACCTGGGCGGTATCCACAAAGAATATACGTTAAGTATGTGTAGTTGATAATGTCTATTACACTAGCGCTGCTTTTTATTTCATATTTTAATTAATTCTCACGTATGCATTGTCGGACATACCAGCACATAGTTTTGTACACTATATGTGCATAAGTCGCGGAGTGGCGGTACAGTTCATCTCCGATTCGGTTCGGGTATGTGATGTTGATAAACCACGAAAATAGTGAAATATTGACGTTCATCACATCTGAATGGGATTCGAGGTGAGTTGTCATGCCCGTCCGTGATTTTCAGGTGTTTTAACACCCAGCGCTTTGAGACAGTAATCTCCACCACGCCAAATCGCAGCCTACATACAGGCAAACACGTTTAGCTTGTTTGCTACGTATGTGTGTGTGTGTGCGTGTGTGTGTGTGTGTGTGTGTGTGTGTGTGTGTGTGTGTGTGTGTGTGTG
>NC_069009.1:1133422-1135657 GCF_001194135.2 Octopus bimaculoides
AATGAACCTAAAAAATTTTTTCCAGACTTTTTTCTATTGGATATGTTCGTTTGCCTACGCATAAATTTCTCCTCAAACGTTCGAACTCACCACCACCACCACCACCAAAAAATAACAGCTAAATAAATGCCTTGCTGGCGCATGCGTAGATTTCTCATGGGTGGAGTTATGATGTAAGTACATATTAAAACCTCTTTCAAAATTTTAATACAATTATGCAAAAAAAAAAAAAGAATCTTTTAATCCCTTCTACCCCGGCCCCTACTTCAAAAACTTATCCACATATATACTTCAGTCTCCGTTTAACTCGTGCCCAGTATGTTTCCACATTGTTTGAGCATACACCAGACACAGGATCTATAAAATGAGACGAGTGGTTCACTGTCCTATGGCTATATTCCAGTCTGGAGACATATCCGTAAAAATAGTGGAACCTGCTTCAGCACTTTCAGTAATGACCGCTTCTAGTGTCTCTGCTTTTCGATCAGCACCAAAAAGCAGAGACATTAGAAGCTGTCATTATTGAAAATGTTGAAGCAGGTTCCACTACTTTTACGGATATGTGGCCCAGTTATAAAAATCTATCCAGACGGGCACGAATTAAACAGTGACTGAAGTATACCTGTGGATGTAGTGGAGGTATATGCCGGTTGCATGTAGATCTACAGGGATTATTATGGCATGAAACGTGGCAATTCCTGAGAGAATGACAATACGTTTATAAAGCACTTAGCGGAAATTTATCCGCAATAATCTAAAAGTATGTTACTGAATTTCTCTTACACGCGATTGTTTAAAACTTTTTCAATTCTGATTTCGATGTATTTAAAAAAATATTTGGAAATTATAAAGAGAAACGAATGGCAGAATTGGGCTGTCCGTATTTTAAAAGCAAAGATTAAAAAAAATATATATAGTGGAAAGTTTTGGAAGTAGGGGAGTGGGGAATTAATTTTTTTTTTTTTTTCAGGAATGACTGTGTGGTAAGTAGTTTGCTTACCGTGCATGCATTAGTCAGTTACTTCTATACCAGTATTGTTAACACGTTGCTTCGCAGCTCTTGAAGTGAAGATATTTCAAGGCGCAACTATAAGGTAAGACATTTGTTTTTTGGAGATTCAGTAGGGGTTTGTTGTTCATTTTTTTGCCCACAAGAAATCCTATCTGTCATTACAGTATCGAAATGGTGTACATATACATCTCTCTCTCTCTCTCTTTCTGTCTCTCTCTCTCTCTCTTTCTGTCTCTCTCTCTCTCTCTTTCTGTCTCTCTCTCTCTCTCTTTCTGTCTCTCTCTCTCTCTCTTTCTGTCTCTCTCTCTCTCTCTTTCTCTCTCTGTGAAAGTATCTGTCATTACAGTATCGAAATGTGATTGTTTCAGTTAGTGGAATAGTTTCATTTTTAAAGTGAAAGTATTTGACATGAGTGTTTTTGTTTCACTTTTGACACGTAATACTTAAATAGTGCAGGAGATATTATGTTGCTGTGTGCTCGAACTCTGCAAGAAATTAAAAAATTTTTTTGACTAAAACACAACTGGAACCCTAAGTAAGGCATGTGTAAAATTTGAATGAAATTGGTTGTGTAGTTCTCGAGTTTTAGGGATTCACACAGACAGACAGACAGACAGACAGACAGACAGACACACATTCTCATTTTTATATATATAGATACCTACGCATGCACATAGATATGAACGTGTAACACCTTTCTTAATTCCAAAAGAAGGAAATATAGTGAAGTTGTAATCGGTTGACAGTATAAGGTCTCCGTATATTCTAATAAGACATTGAAAGAGAAAGATAATGCCTAATTCTATGCAAGCCTGAAACGTGGGACGAAATTGAAAATGACCTCAAAATTGTACATGACCTCTTTTTCAGTGCCTCCTTCTTTCCCACCGTCACTCTTTTTGTGCCAGATTTCTTTCATCTTCATCTATAAAGCATACAATATCAACTTTGTGCTGGTTGTCTTTCACATAGAACATGCAAGGTGCACGAAACATCAGCGTCTGTCTCTCACAGTTACCCGTCTTTCAACTTCTATAGAAATTTGTTTCCTGTCATTCTGCGTTTCATTTTGTCATTCCGTGAAAATATATTTATTTATGCTTTGAAGAGAGCAGAAATTGAAAGAAAAGAGAAAGCGAAAAGGGGGAGAGAAAGCAGAAAGTGAAGGAAAAGAGAAAGTGAAATATGTATGTAAGTGTCTATGAAATGGACGTTTGTGTTTG
>NC_069009.1:1135803-1137685 GCF_001194135.2 Octopus bimaculoides
CACACACTATTTACAGTATCAAAGGCCTTCGTTAAATCAATGAATACCTCTGGACAAGATCCATATTCTGCTCATAGCACTTTTCCTGCATCTGTCTTGCTGTGAAAATCATATCCATTGTCCCTCTACCAGATCGGAAGCTACATTGAGATTCAGATAGGACATCATTTACGAGACACCCATTCAGGCAAGTAAGAAGAATATTTGCCAGAACCTTGCCAGCAGCTGATAGTAGAGCAATACCTCTGTAGTTAACACACATTGTTCTGGCTCCTTTTCCTTTATAGAGAGGAAGAATAATTGCATCCTTCCAGTCCTAAGGGATTGCACCATTGCTCCAGACTGCACTAATAAGTTGATGAAGGGACTGTATGATGTAATCACCACCAAATCGCAAGACCTCAGCACAAATTCCATCCTTTCTAGGCACCCTACCAAGATTCAGTTTACTTATTGATGTCATTGCTTCATCTATTGAGAGCGAGGAGTCTAAGGAGCCAATGATAGGTCTTTGTTGCATAGTATCAATCACTGTTTCATCCACAACTGACTCATGGTTTAGGAGTTCAGAGAAGTGTTCGATCCAGCGACATGTGATTTCTGTAAATTTAATAAATAGAGTGGAAGACTCCTTGGAAAGCAAAGAAGCTCATGTGGAGTTCTTGGGCCCATAAACTTGCTTAATAAGATGGTAAAGCTTCTTGCTGTTATTTCCATCAGCAGGAACCTGAACATCAAGAGCAAGATCCTTCCCACCAAGTGTTCTGCATCTTCCGGTGGGATCGCTGCAGTAGTGATTTTACACTGCTATAGTGGGCAAGTGCTAGATTTCGCTGCTCAGCAGAAAGTCCTCTGTTTAGCAATACATTGTGGGCATGGCGCTTTACAGCCAATAGTCGCAGAACTTCAGCACCATTTTCATTAAACCAGTCTCTGTGTTTGGCAGTAGCATATCCCAGTGTTTCAGCAGCACATTGAAGAACCTGGTCTCGAAAATCTTCCCATGCTGCAGTATTTTCAATACTGGACAAGCGAGTCTGAAGCTCTTTCCTGAACACAGCATCATATATCTTGTAGACATTCAGATGCTAAGGAATGCTGACTGGCCCTCTTCTTTCTTTCACTCTAATCATCATTCGGGACTATGCTCACACCAGACTGTGGTCTGTCCAGCTTTCCGATCCATGAAAGGACTTGACATTACAAATGTCATCGATATCACGCCAAACTTTAGACCTTGGATGCATCCACGCTGTTGTGTGATTACCTTGGTGCATAAAATGAGTGTTTGCGATGAAAAGTCCATGTTTATTGCAACGCTTCAGCAGCATGAGACCATTGCTATTCATTTTTCATACTCCAAAACGTCCTAGAGGGTTCCATGTTTGCAAGTCTGTTCCAACCCTGGTACTGAAATTCCCTAGTTGAATGACCTTATCAGAATTGGGGTTTTTCCTAAATAAGCCTCTCAGCTGGGTGTAGAAAAATAGTTTTATCTACATCACAGCTAGTCAAAGTAGATTTCTAATGAAGTAATAAGCAGAAAAGAGAAGCCGTCATGAGAAAACTTACGTTGAAAATAACATGCACACGATTTTTTTTTCTCAATAGAAGTAAATTCCAAAGTAAACGTTTCTAGTAGAGAAGTAGGAGAGAACAGGACATAACTACAGAGAAATCTACGGATGCACATACGCACATAATAGAGAAAAATGAAACAATTATGGACGACTTGCTCCGAAACACCACCGAGTGGGGAACGCTTCTCAAAAATAACCTGCAGTTGTTTCGTTCAAAATTCCTACATGTTCGAAATGTACATACATCAAGGTATATTTGTAGAAAATTTCACGAAAAAATATTAATTTTCCTGGAAGTTAAG
>NC_069009.1:1141141-1144859 GCF_001194135.2 Octopus bimaculoides
TTTCTCTCACTCTTTCTTCCTGTTTCTGTTGTGCCTGTAATTCAAAAGGGTCAGCCTTGTCACACTGTGTCACGCTGAATATCCCCGAGAACTACGTTAAGGGTACACGTGTCTGTGGAGTGCTCAGCCACTTGCACGTTAATTTCATGAGCAGGCTGTTCCGTTGATCGGATCAACTGGAACCCTCGACTAGGCCATTGCGCCTCCACTCTCCGATATCTAGGAACCCGAAAAATGTTTTTCAAAAAAAAAAAATGCATTTTTCAAGGAGAGGTGCGAAATTGCATTACGCCTCCCAAAAGGTTATTAGGCTTAGAAAAGTTCAGGACAACTTATTACATCTCGTAAAGTACAGAACAGGAACACAGAGTCAAATTTGTCAACGTGTGCTTCCTTGGAGATAAAAGACTTTTCAAAGACGGCTCGGGTTCGCTTGTTACTATGGCAACACGCACATTAAAAAACAAAAGAATTCTCGTGATCAGCTTCTTATTATCGAAACAGATATGAATATTACTGTGGCTTACGATTGGCTAAAAAAAAAAAACCAAAATTTTCAAACTTTAACTGCTAATAACTTTTTATTCATTGATTTATAGCGAAAATTACTTTCACGTCATTAATAAGCCTATAAAAGTGTATATGAAATTAATATGAACGGAATTGATGCTGGCAGCGAAACCGATAATATCCTAACCTTTCATACAGTTAAGCATTCCGCCCGGTACGCTAACGGTTTTACCTGCTCGCCGCCTTTTCTACAATAACCCCCTCAGCTACCTCCTTAATAGCCTTTCCTCTTACTTTTACCTAACGGTCTTTCTTTAATTTACTGAATCATTCTCACTCACTCCCCTTCGCAGTTTTCCTCCCACTTTTACCGTACATCTATTGCTATCCCTCCCACACAGTGTTTGTCTCTCTCTACTCCTTTCCCTCCCTCTTTATCCATTCCTCCCACTACTTCGTTCTTTCACAGTAAATCTATTACTATCACCCCCATACAATATCAACCACTTCTCCCCTTCTATCTCTCTCTCACACTATAACAGTCTCCTCCTTTTCCCCTTCATTCATTCCCTTTCCGCGTTATTGTGATGGCGGGTTATTTGAATTCAGTCGAAAAACTTCTGCACCGTTTAGAGGTAAGTTCCTTATTATTTATTTTATAAACCGACTAGTATCCAACATTTCATATCCATCGATCTAGGCAAGTGACCTGATCTGAGATCGTGTGCTGGAACGAAAACAATTGCAGCGTGGAAGGTGTTTATAAGCCATTTAAAATAACACACAAAGACCGTTAGATTCATTTCAACATTTGAATTTAATTTGCCAAAATATTTTCGTCGCTTTGAGACCGCGATCGGTCCAGATGGACTATATGTCACATATGTGACATTTTAAATCCTTGAAATACAAGAACACTGGTGAAAAATTCTCGAAATAAACCGTTCCTGGCCCTCGTCGAAGTAGATTAGTTTGTTTAAAAAGTAAGGCGAAGGTAAAGAATATGCACACCACCCGTTTTCGGCGCTTAGCTTTAAAAAGTAAAAGAAAAAGGACACTTGTTTACAAAAGGAAGTTCTGGAGTCAATTCTGCAAACCGATGCTCCATACTGGCAGTTGTCTAATGGGAAATTTATAATCTCCGTATTTTTCCGCATATTTTGAAGAAAAAAAATTCTGAACAAAATAAAAAATTAAAGAAATGGGGGTGTGGTAATTTTAAAATGCCCATTTTTCTACAGATTCATATTCCCCGTAGCCGAAAAGGGGTTGTGTTAAAAAAATTTTTTAAGGGTAGTTGGTGGAGGCGGGGAACGTTCTTATCTTCGAAGGCAGTGATGCAGAACAACGAAACAGGAACCATGGACGTAGAATTGATGGGCTGTGGGGTTTTGGGGGTCTCAAACAAGGCTCAGACTGTCGATACTTTTGTGTGGAACAGCGTGATGGGAACAGTCTGATCCCAATTGAAAAATAATGTGAAAAAAGTTCACTGATTCATTCAAGTGAGTGGCCCACTTATTTAAATGCCATAGGTTATTTACCCTCGACAGTGGACCAGTGACCGGAGCACGCACACACGCAGGCGTGATCAAGGCTAGATGCTAAAACTATGATTCTGAAAACCGAAAGATCGCCCTGAAGTTTTTTTTTTTAATCTCTGAAATATCTGAAAGATACGGTAGAGATACCCGTTTGACACCGTGGTAGACCGCACACTACATATATATATACTGGTACCGAAAATTTTGTGGATCTAGTAACTGACGTGCAATGCCAAATCGGATGTTACTGGAAATATACAAAAAAGCAGATTCAAGAGTATAATGGGAGTAGATACAAATATATGATTGAATCCCCATCTAGATGAGTTTCTTTGGAGGGGAAAAACTGGAGATGAATGTTTTCAGAACATTCTAAAACATCTTTCAGGATAGTTCACTTTTGAGTAAGAAAACATTTTATTTCATTATTTTCACTTTTCTTAATGAATATTTTTTGAATAGCATTTTATTTCTGTTTCAAAATTTGTTTTATTTTCATTTATTCAGTCGGTTCTTTGTTTTAATAGACAGGTAGACGGCCCATCCCCACCCCTCAATTTACAGTTTATACATATTCATACACGTGGATGGTTTTTTTTTTTTATCTCGTGTGCTAACTAGGTTACTGATTAGTGTATGCGTCCGATGACTGGCTCGGGTGTACTCTTAGGTTTACGCCGACGCGTCGGGACTTCTGGATTTAAGTAGTACCTTCCTCTTTACGCACGGCATATAAACTCCTCGTAATTTCTTTTTTTATTTGGGGGAATTTTCAGACAGTTTATTGATATGATTATGCAAAAACCTGAGGAATTATATGGCATTATTAAAGCAAAATTCTGGGTACTATTCAAGAAGGGTGGTCCCGGTGCGCACCCGCGCTAGCGAGTCGTGACTAGTCGATCCTTCGACGACTACCTAGCGTGAATGCGCAAAACATGTATGAGGGGTTTTTTTTAAACAAAGTAAATCCAATTTCCTAACCCAACACTTTTTACGGAAACTGCCGAATTATATGTAAATAAAGAGATGACAACAACAAAAAAAGGACTAGTATCGAAAGATCGCCAAAAAACCTCATACATGTTTTGCGCATGACGCGCACTCACGCTAGGATCGACTAGTCACGACTAGCTAGCGCGGATGCTTGATGGGAGAATGCGGTACTGGAAGGTCTATAAACGGAGGTAATTAGTTTGTCACTGTTCATTGTTCGAAAAAACCATATTTCACTGTAAATTATCATTTTGATCGTATACTGTTTGATCGCAAGATATAATTATGCATCAGTGTTCCATAAGTCGTAAATTAATTTCTGCTGTAAGTTATGTGATGTTTGGCTTCAACAAGGTCCATTAGAAATCGGCGGTAATTGGCAACAAGTAGTTGTTCACGCCTTGGCCTTTCGGTTTTTTTTGGGGGGGTTTTTTCTTTTTCTTCTTCTACGGAAACCCACTTTTTTGACTGCGGTGTTCAGAATCGGTCCAAAAGAAAAAAAAATTCGGCATTTCAAAAGTTTAATCCCCGTACCTGCCTTTATTTTTATTTTTATTTTTTTTGAAATTTTTTTGCGAAATACGTAGAAAAATACGGAGATTGTGATTCTGAAAAAAAAAATATATATATAATTCCACTTATTCAAAAATAAATAAATAAACACCCCC
>NC_069009.1:1145613-1150213 GCF_001194135.2 Octopus bimaculoides
TTTTTTTTTTTTTTTTTTTTTCTACGGATTCCGACCTTGTCTCCAATGGTGGTTCTGAATATGCAAAAAAAAAAAATTTTTAATCTACTTTAGACGTTTCGATATTTGCTCAAGGTGCCATGCAGTGAGACTGAACCTGGAACCATGTGGTTTAGCAGCAAGCTTCTTCCCACACAGCCACACCTGCGCCTTCAGTTTGAGCAGAATATTGGGATTGAAGGACACTGCTTATATGACAGGGATGCTCGTTTACAGCTGTCATGCAGGACAGGGAAACCTCAACTTACGCGTGTGCACACACACACACACATTGGGCTTCTTTCAGCCCATCTATCATATCTACTCAGGGTTTGGGTTGGCCTGGGTTTTTATAGAAGACGCTTGCCCAAGGTGCCTTGCAGTGGGACTGAACCTGGAACCATGTAGTTGGGAAATAAGCTTCTTTATCATACAGCTGCATATATAATAATATACACCAGTGGCCTGGGGCAAATTTCTTGACCATTCCATACCCTCACTGCTTATACCTGCCACCCCTCTCTCACCTAAATGGATTGTTCATGTTGTCTTTCTATTTTACCAGGATCTAGACTGCCCCCATGTCGTGGGGATTGATCGGGACTGGATCTTAGACCAACTGGTTAACCCTTCAGCAGAAAGAACCAAGATTATTGTATGGCTGCTGGGGATGTAGGTATCTATTTGTTATTATGGACAAGTCCAGCTTAGATGTGTTGTAACGCTTTGTTGATTTTCGAGCATGAATTGTCTTGGAATCTTGACTCTTGTCTTGGAATCTTGACTCCTGTTATAGCAGTAGTAGTTTAAACGTAATCTCTACCAGATTCCCATTAAAGCAAATAATCAGTAACACGTGTAAGGAAAAGATAAACTGCTAAAAATAGACAACTGATTACGTTGAAGCTTTGTAGTCAGGTGTTGTTTATGACTCATTGGTGTCCCCCAAGGCTGTTGTTTGTAATTGTATAAAAAGAAAAGATATTTCATAATGAAATGTGTGTTTGATGAACCCAGCGCTTCATCTTGTTAATGAGCAAGGCCTATACAAGGGCTGTCCAACCTGAGGCCCATGGGCCACATGCAACCTGCAGACCTTTATCTCAGTGTAATAATTTTATCTTATAATTGTGGTGGCACGTAAAAGCACCCACTACACTCTCGGAGTGGTTGGCGTTAGGAAGGGCATCCAGCTGTAGAAACTCTGCCAAATCAGATTGGAGCCTGGTGTAGCCATCTGGTTCGCCAGTCCTCAGTCAAATCGTCCAACCCATGCTAGCATGGAAAGCGGATGTTAAACAATGATGATGATATATTAGGAAGGTCATCCAATCATAGAAACCATACCAAAGCAGACCTCACTGGTGCTGGTGCCACATAAAAAGCACCCAGTACACTCTGTAAAGTAGTTGACATTAGGAAGGGCATCCAGCTGTAGAAACTGCCAAATCAGATTGGAGCCTGGTGTAGCCATCTGGTTTTCACGAGTCTTCAGTCAAATCGTCCAACACATGCTAGCATGGAAAGCGGTCGTTAAACGATGATGATGATGTAATAATAGCATGAGAAAGCAAAATGCCTTCAATTGTGTCAGTATTACAAGCTTCCCCTCAAAAATCTTTGTGATTTAAGTGGCCCGCAACGTAATTCAAGTTGGCTAGGCCTGGCCTAAACTCATTGGAGTTGAGGAAATTATTGCTGGTATTTCTTCTTTGGATGAAGAATTTACTCTTGCACAGATAATGAGTGATTTGGACAATCACACTGGTGAATGATGAGCGAAGTAGCAATTAACCCTTTAGTATTCAGATTATTCTATCAAATTTTATACTTCATCCATATTGTTTTAAGCTAATCATGCATTATTTCGTAGCTTCAAGGTTTCAATGATGTTATCATCTACTTTTAGAATGACATTATAGGTTGGTGTGAGATGCCAAATCTGGGCAGTTTTAACATAGAACAGGTAGATCATTTGGGTCGGTTTAAACACGAAAAGGGTTAAGGTGACAACTACAGAACCTTTGACATGTACCTACAACGCCATGCATACATATTTATTTACCATTTTTCCTTCTCTGCTACTTAGGATTGAACCAACAATGCTGGTTTCCATCGACACCACAGCTCGCTTTGATAATGAGAGCCAGAGGAAAGGTAACTGACTAATTGATCTCTCTGGTTTACATGTTTTAGTCATTTGACTGCGGCCATGCTGCAGCACCGCCTTTTTAGTCTAGCTAATCGACCCCAGGACTTATTCTTTGTAAGCCTAGTACTTATTCTATCGGTCTCTTTTGCCGAACCACTAAGTTATGGGGACGTAAACACACCAGCATCGGTTGCCAAGCGATGTTGGGGGGACACACATACATACATACATATATATGTGTGTGTATATATATATATATATATATATACACACATATATATGATAGGCTTCTTTCAGTTTCCGTCTAACAAATCAACTCTCAAGGCCCATGGCGATAGTAGAAGACACTTGCCCAAGGTGCCACGCAGTGAGACTGAACCCAGAACCATGTGGATCGTAAGCATGCTACTTACCACACAGCCACTCCTACGCCTATGCCAATGGAATTACAATAGAAGACTAACTGTATCTTTCCTCCATTTTGATTTAATAAAGCCTGGTACTAGTGATATACTGGGGGTAGATATTATAGCATGGCTTCATGCTTGGAATAGGTTTCTCTTCTCATCCTTCTTCGTTTGCTGTTACAGATCTGTTGATGCTGCTCTCATCCCTGGGGTTCTGTGCACCTGATAGAATGGACTTAATAAAGGTAAGACTATATCACCTGTCTGATTTTTTTTCATCGTCATCAATGGTTTGATGTCTGCTTTTTCTCATTCTTGCATGGGTGAGGCCAGGTATGTTTAGACAGATCTTCTACAGCTGGTTGCCCTTCCTTTTGCCAGACACTCTTCCATTAAAAAGAAAGGTGGTAGTTTCATATGGCCAGGCATGTTTTCACAGAGAACTGGAAAAGCATGACACTGCTTGTATGACGGTGATGCTCGTTTACAGCTATCATGCAACGTCAAGGACAAGTGTGTGTGTGTGTGTGGAAATATATATATATTCTTGTTTCAGTCATTTGGCTGCGGCCATGTTGGAGCACTGCCTTTCGTCAAGCAAATCCACCCCAGGACTCATTCTTTGTAAACCTAGTACTTATTCTATCAGTCTCTTTTGCCAAACCGCCAAGTTAGAGAGGCGTAAACACACCAGCATCGGTTGTCAAGCGATGTTGAGAGGACAAACACGCACATACATACATATACATATATGATTCAATAATAGGATAAATTTTCATGCTATATATATATGTGTGTGTGTGTGTGTGTGTCGAGCTTCTTTCAGTTTCCGTCTACCAAATACACTCACAAAGTTTTGGCCGACCCGAGGCTATAGTAGAAGACACTTGCCCAAGGTACCTTGCAGTGGGACTGAACCCAGAACCATGTGGCTGGTAAGAAAGCTACTTACCACACAGCCACCCCTGCACCTATATATTTATACAGCTTGAAGATTGCATGAAACCATTTTGCTCTCTCTCTCTCTCTCATTGACTATTTCTCCTTTCTATTTTTTTTAAGGGTACAGCTTCGAAAAGGGATCAGCTCCAGTTGTTCTCTCTCCTCTTGGACATCGTTGAGGTCAGCCATAGTAAAGAGTAAGTATATTTTTCATGTCTTCCCTGTCTTTATTCTTTCTTCCTTCCTCTCTCTCTCTCTCTCTCTCTCTCTCTCTCTCTCTCTCCTCAATGTGTGCTCTGTATGTTGGTCGAAATACTGAGAATTCTGGTCATCATTTGTTCATGTTAGTATTTCTATTACTTTTTCTCTTTTTGTTTGTCTTACACATATTCTCCCTTCTCTCTGTATGTTTGTGTGCATGCATGTGCATATATCTGTACATTTATATGTGCATCTATGTATGTATTTCTGGATGTATGTATATTCTTCCAAGCTGTTGTGGCATTATAGTTGACTTTTCTTCTACTTCAATCTCTAGTCTCCCGTCAGACTTGGACAATGAATGGCAAAAACAAGACCAATTTGTGCAGCAGATTGCCACCCATCCAACCATTATGAAGAGTCTGCTCTCTCACAAGGTCAATCTCCTGCCACCAGAAGTTGGGGCTCGCATTATGAAAACTCAACATAGGAACCCTGAAGATTTGTCAAAGTAAGTCTATTTCTATATTTCTCTCAGTCTCTCTCTTTTTACATCTGCGTATCTCTCTCTCTTTCTGGCCTTCGTGCGGGTGACACGTAAAAGCACCCACTACACTCTAGGGAGTGGTTGGCGTTAGGAAGGGCATCCAGCTGTAGAAACTCTGCCAAATCAGATTGGAGCCTGGTGTAGCCATCCGGTTTCACCAGTCCTCAGTCAAATCGTCCAACCCATGCTAGCATGGAAAGCGGATGTTAAACAATGATTATGATATATATATAGGTAAATCATTGCTTCAATATTTCAAGGGTAGTCTGAAGTATCTAAGCAACCAGGGGATAGTTAAATCCAAAGGCACTCCTGGAAATTACTTGTGTGGGT
>NC_069009.1:1150223-1151116 GCF_001194135.2 Octopus bimaculoides
CCAAAGGCACTCCTGGAAATTACTTGTGTGGGTATTGTCTTCGTTAGAAGGTATCCAGAGGCAGGTAATTTATTGTTTAAACCGCAGTTTATGATTATAATTATGTATATATACTATTTGTTTTCGTGCTTGGTTTGTAAGGTTCTTTATGTGAAATCGTTGGTTGAAATAACAAAATAGGAGAAAAGTCATTGAAAACATAGCAAATAGCAACAAAAGAGCTTTGGCAAAAAAAAAAAACAGCAAAAACAAAACAAACAACCTACCGTTTAACCAAATTAAACAAACATTTGATTAGTTAGATGAATACATAATCAAATGATTTAATAATAAAGGAGTAGAGTTGAATGAGTGCATGTGTTTATAATATTGGTTGGGGGACTTATCTGGGGCCAAATGTATCCCTGGAACTCTCGCACCTTTCCCAACCACTAACCATGCACACCCTTACTTATCCTCACTTTGTTTTGGTATTTTCCAGGAATAAAATATCTGATCTGGTGAAAGGGTATGAAAATACTTTGGAGACACTCCAGGAGGAGTTAGCAGTGAAATCCCAGGAGTTGGAGGTGATCAAGGCTACGGTGAGTTATTGTTTAATCCCAGATCAGACATATCAGGCCATCCCATAAGTTCTGTCTGAATTTTGAATAAAGAAAATAAGTGATCAAATGTTATATTTAATTGGAATTTAATCATCAATGTACTTTCCCTGATTATCCAAGACTTCCTTCCATCTATTTACAAGCTTTTGAATCTCATCAATGGAAAACTCTTTTGGTTTCAAAGAGAAGAACTCTGAAATATCAGTTTCAACCTCCTCCTGACTTGCGAAAATTTTGTCCCCCGAAATGATTCTGTAAACTACAAAACAAATGGTAGTCTGAAGGAGC
>NC_069009.1:1151413-1153918 GCF_001194135.2 Octopus bimaculoides
CCTTCTCGGTTGTGGTTGAGCTTTTTCCCTTTTACCAAGCCACTGTTTACGACGTTTAACATTTCGAAAGAAGCTCCATTTTTCGTCACCAGTCACAAGTCTATCCAAAAAGGGTGAAATGAGTTCGCGAGAGTGGAGAGAAGAGCAGATGTCAACTCTGGATTTGCGGTTGCTTTCGGACAATTCCTGAGGCACCCATTTCCCAAGTTTAGGAACCTTTCCAAGTTGTTGAAGATGACGATGAACAGTTGTATGGTTTGAACTAAGCTTTATTGCCAATTCTTCAACTGATAATGCAGGATTTTCTTCAAGCCCCAGGTCAGTCCTAATCCAGACAGACCCATAACAAAGATATGTTCCAGCCATGGCAATCCCATCTTTTATTCAAACCTTGTGTATCTAGGACTACATTATCTAATGTCCATAGTATAGTAGTTACTATTAGTGGCTACATTTGTGTATATATTTATAGCATTGTTTTTTTCCTTCTGTCCAGTATGTCTATAATCCGTTCACAAGCGAAGAACTGACCGAAGTCTGCCACAAGCTCGACGTAATGGTCACCAGTATGAATCACCACCTGGAGAAATTCCACACCTGTTACGACAACGAACTGGTCTCCTGGTGCCGTATGCCCGACACTCCACCAACCGAACTAGGTACCATCTTGGATCGGTTGTATACCAAGATGGACTCTTTTGCATTGGTAAGTAATCTTGCCGTTTGCTATTGAGGTAGCAGTACCAGTAGTATAAGGCGGGTGAGTTAGCAGAACTGTTAGCATGTTGGACAAGGTGTTAGGTAGCATTTCAACCCTGGTCTTGTAGGTCTGTGATTAACCCTTTAGAAATTTAATCCAACCATATCCGGTCCAAATATTTTTCTTGTGTTATGTTCAGACTAACCAGATTTGGCCTCTCACACCTATCTGACAATGTCATTCTAAAGATAGACAATCACATCATCAAAGTCTCGAAGCTGCAATATGATGCATGATTAATTTTAAACAATGTGAATGCCAAAGGGTTAAAGGATTTCCACCCTTGACCATCGTGTTTTGTCTCTCCATACAAGGGACCCAGTTCGATAAAACCCAATGTGTCAGTTTGTAAGGCAGTCAGGTGTGATTTGAGGGACGTTTAGTTGTTATTTCTAGCAGGCTGAGTGCCTACATGCTAAGCTGTGTTGTGCACCCACCGGAGAGTGAGGGCAATGGTTGTTTGATGGTTTGGAGGTGCAGATGTGTTTTGTGTTGTTAATTCTAGAACTTTTCTCTTGCACTGACAGATGATGGAGACTTTTGAAGGCATTCGTGCCACCACGCTGCAGTTGGAAGACTTGGATACTGCGAAACCAGGCCATGACACCATGCTGAGTAAGTGAACATTGTACTTTTACATCATCATCATCATCATCGTTTAACGTCTGCTTTCCATTGCTAGCATGGGTTGGACGATTTGACTGAGGACTGGTGGACCAGGAGGCGACACCAGGCTCCCAATCTGATTTGGCAGAGTTTTTACAGCTGGATGCCCTTCCTAACGCCAACCACTACATATTTCAGTCATTTGACTGTACCATGCTGGAGCACTCTTTTCAAGGGTTTTCGTCAAACAAATCCACCCCAGGATTTTTTCCTTAAGCCTAGTACTTATTCTATTGGTCTCTTTTTCCAAATTGTTAAGTTACTGGGACATAAACACACCAACATTGGTTGTCAAGCTGTGATTGAGATACACACACATATTTTAGTATTTTACTTGCTTTTCATTGTGACTGTGGCCATGTTGGAGCACCGCCTTTTAGTCAATCCACATGATTCCAGATTCAGTCCAACCTTGAGAATGTGTTTTCTACTATAGCCTTGGGCCATCCAAAACCTTGTAAGTGGATTTTGGTAGACGGAAACTGAAAGAAGCCTGTCAGATATATATATAATATATAATAATAATATTAGGGATAAAATCCAAAATTACAGGTAAAAACTCAATTAAAATCAATTTATTTAAAATTAAATTAGGTTTCACAGTATAAAATCTATATAAATATATAGTATTAGGGAAAAGAACCAAGGTTTATGAACTCATCGATGAAAATCCACTGTCACATATAGAAAAAATTAATAATTAAAAGTACAAGTGAGCTGACAGACTCGTTAACACCAGGGGAAATGCTTAACGACATTTTGTCCATCTTTGCATTCTGGGTTCAAATTCTACCAGGGTTGACTTGGTTTTCCATCGCTTCAGCGTCAATAAAATAATTACCTGTTGAACCCTGGGGTTTATGTAATTGACTGTCCCCAACCCCAAAATTTCAAGCCATTTGCCTATAATAAAAATGTTTATTATCGTTATTATTATTATTATTACATTCTTGTCATTTCAGAAACTGCCAGTGACTCATTCTTTCTGACCCTGAAAGATTTCCTAAAACAAATTGCTGTGCCCGCTGTCGAAGATCAAACTGCTGATAGTTATCTTTCTGTGTGATAACGGAATGTTC
>NC_069009.1:1154864-1155724 GCF_001194135.2 Octopus bimaculoides
ATTTCATAATACTTTTCTGACACCAACTTAATAATAGAAAAATTATTTTGAGCATTTAAAAAAAAAGAAAGATTCATTGAAGCAGTCGGTGTATTCCAACAGAAATTTGGTAACTTTGTTTAGTTCTTGAACATTTGTTGTCATTCTTAGCTTTTAGCTTTATATAATATACTAGCAAAGCATCCCAGCGTTGCCTGGGTGTTATAACCTACAGTCACATTGTATTATTTGTTTCTTTCTTGTGGGTAGAATCAGCATGCGAGGAGCATGAAGCAAACAACTCTTTTTTTTTTTTTTTTTTTTTATAAACATGTTTTCTGGTCATTCTGTGATTAACAATACTGAAATTGTTGTCACCAAAAACTTGTAGAATAGCAGCTTAGATTAGATTCCTTCGTCTAGCTATGATGGTATCTTGCAGTTTACTTAGACCAGCTGTTCTAACGATACCATTGATCTGTGGCATGGCCACAATATGCAACAGCAATTTACAGACCAACTTATTTTATGTGAATTTGTTTTTGTGGAGTTTGTGGCATCATTTCGTCAACCTTTGTGGTCACACTGTGCAAAGGCCAAAAAACAAATTTTATATGGTTGTTTTTTGGTAAATTTTGCAACATTTTTAATGTGATCTTGTTCAATTTTCTTGATAATATTGCTTCAATATTTAGAAGTGAATACAAAGAACTTCTTACTTTATCTGGGTGGTTTTTGATAAGTTTTTTTTTTTTTTTTGGAGTCACCTACTTCAATTTTCCTTATAATCTTATCAAACTACTTGTGGGAAGAATTCATAAATGATAGACTAGGACCACAAGCCCACTATTATTGCTGCCATGAGCCAAGCAACTTCAATC
>NC_069009.1:1155734-1160618 GCF_001194135.2 Octopus bimaculoides
TGAATTTCTTGCCTGGGGTGAGTTTAAAAAACTTATGAAGAAGGAAATGAAATAATATATTGGAAGTTGTTTTTATTGCCTTAACTTTGAGAAGTCAGTGCAAAGAAAAACTAGCTTTTTCTGGATTTTTAAAAAATATATTTTCATATATTTGGAGTCCCTTTTCCTAATTTCCTTTATAATTTTATCCAGCTCTATAAAGAAAAGAACCACACTTGCCTGTTGTTGCTTGTCTACATTTCTTTTGAATGGAAGCTGCTGAGAAAGACGAACAATTGTAAAAAAAAAAAACACTTCTAGAATGAGGTAAACAACAATATACAGATGGTGGTGGTTTTAAAATCTTGCATAAAATCACATAAATATCAGAAACTGGCCTTCCTGAATGCTCCTTGCAGATGTCATGCACAGACCCATCTGATTCAAATTTATCTCGGATGCAAGCAGTGGTGCACTGCATTGAAGGCCATTTCTGTTTGGAGTTGTATTGAATGAGTATTTACAGCTTTGGGTCCTTGGAGGTGGCCATTCATATCAGCCATTTTGCTTTGTTGTTTGCCTCACAGATAAGTCTGAAAATTGGAAGCCTGTTCTTCGGAGGTGGCCATTCATATCAGCCATTTTGCTTTGTTGTTTGTCTCACAGATAAGTCTGAAAATTGGAAGCCTGTTCTTCGGAGGTGGCCATTCATATCAGCCATTTTGCTTTGTTGTTTGTCTCACAAATAAGTCTAAAAATTGGAAGCCTGTTCTTCGGAGGTGGCCATTCATATCAACCATTTTGCTTTGTTGTTTGTCTCACAGATAAGTCTGCAAATTGGAAGCCCGTTCTTCGTTTGCTGTGTTAGTTGGTGAACAGCAAAATACAATTGGTTTCTGGATTTCCTTGATAAGAAGCTGTAGGTGATGGGGCCACTGTCATTAGGTAACCCTATCCCGTACAAATCAATTCTCTTCAATAAAAACGAACACGCTGGATAAATTGAATAACAGGATAACAAACATTTATTGTGAGGTGCTCAGCCTACATCTCAGGTAACGGAATTACCAGGTCTCCCTTTATGGTTGGTGTGAAGACGGTGTCAATGATTAAGTCATTCTTCAGCCTCTGAAGTAGTTTGCGTAGACTCAGAGGTAGAGTTCCGGAGCGGCTCTTAGTGGTCCTGTTGTCTCCTCGAATGTCCAGCGCTTAAGAGGTCGAGAAAAGGCGGGAACGCGTTGATATAGGATGACCACGCATGCACATGAGGGACTTCTTACATGCCTCCTGGAAGAGATATCCCTGCGCATGCGTGGACGGACTTCCCAAAATGGCGACTGGTGTTAGGCGTCACTACATGACTGCAACCGTTCTTGCACGAATTGTTATGAGGGCAACCAGGTTTAGTAGCATGCTTGCACCACAAATGGTGGAATTGGTAGAATTCTCTGAAGCTAGGGCCAAGATAAAAGTCCAGCATCGTGGCATTTCAGCTCTAAATTATGGTAAAACTTGTGTTTATGCAATATATAAACCGTACTTTGCTGTTACGTACAGGAAAAATTTATAAATAAAGCCCACAACAACACTTGTCGGTTGTTACTTGTCTATATTTCACTTTTGCTTTTTGAAAAGCATTTGGTTTTATTTCCTGTCCCCAAATACACTTTATACTACACCACTCTGCAATCTTATCTTCTCAGCCGCCATTTCTTTCGAATGAAAGATGCTTGCTGGCATGAATCACCATTTGGTGAATGTAGCTAAGTTAGCAGAGATTACGATAGCTTGCCCATTTATTAACTTCAACTGTAATATTTGAGGGAACATTCTCTCTTACTGACTAGATATCTCAAAGAATCCAACAGTCAGTATCTGGTTTTACTGTTTAAATATCCATGCATTGAGCAGTGTATAAACTATACATTGCTGTTACATGCAAGAACTCATGAATGATAAAGCCTACAACAACGCTTGCCAGTTGTTGCTTGTCTATATTTCACTTTTGCTTTTTGAAAAGCATTTGATAGTTTTGTTTCCTTCTGCAATCTTCTCAACCTCCATTTCTTTTGCTAGCTGTCATGAATCACCATTTGGTGAATGTAGCTAAGTTAGCAGAGATTACAATAGCTTGTCCATTTATTAACTTCAACTGTAATATTTGAGGGAACATTCTCTCTTACAACAGTGTCTAAACACTCAGTATTCCTGTCAGATATTTGCTGAAGGAAGCCTTTCTTGGTCATTGTTATAACTGTTGATGACCCAAGTTTGCATAATCCAAATCTCCATTGCTAAAAATGTTGGATTCTGTAAAAGGAAAATGTAAAAAAAACAAAAATTGAAAGTGGGGGGGTGGGGGGTGGAAATATTACTCCTCTGTTTTTAGGGCAGCGGAGTTTACTTACGGTGAGGAAAAGTGTTATCATTGTTTGAATTGTAAAATTTTTGTGCCCAACTCTTTTGGTCACCAAATATGTGGAGGTGGTCAGTAAAAGCCAGAGCTATTTCATGTGTCAACCCTATGCATACCCATGTTTCCATCTGTGGGGAGGAGGTAATCCATATTAATCTGGCCCCTATCACTTGAGCTGTTAGGAATGGGAGGCCCTACCAGCAGCTTGTGCACTTCATTCACATGGCTCTGAGGGTTATTTAAGGACACAGGTATTTCCTGGTGTCTGGATCAAGGAAATCCTTGAAACGGTTGCCCTTTTGGTGGATGTAGCCTGATTATAAAAGAACGGTGGTGGTGCTCAATTACCTCAAGGGTTGTTCAAGGGAGCACCATGTTGAAAGAGGGACCACGATAGTGGGGAATCAAATAGTTTAATGGTCTGCTCATGTGGAGTTCAATTGGTTGACGATCCAGAGCTCACATTGGGAGCTGTTAATGCCAAGGCCCTTATAACTAGAGGAGTTTAATTACAAACATTGCTCTTTCTGATTTTCATTTGGAACCCACTTATCCAACTTTTTCACTTTACCGATTTGAACTAGGTGAGAGAATACTGTTTGCTTGCTAACACCAAACAACAGCAATAATTCACGGGCACTTTGAGAGGAATCTGACTTGACGGTGGCTTTCAGTTTGTCATTAGCCACCTTTGTTTCTGGTCGACCATGTTGCTCATTTGTGAGGTCAAAGTTACCAGAGTGAAATTTTGCAAACCACTTTGATACTCTTTGCTGTGTAATAACATTAGAATGAAATACTCTTTTAATATTCCGAACTGTGATTCTGTATTTCCAAGAAGGAACTCTTATTTCAAAACTGTACGAATTTCTGACTTACCCATCTCTAAACAAAAATAGAAAACAATAATTTATAAATATTTTATAAAGCACAAAATGAGTTAGAATAAAGAAATTGATGTCAGCTTTCTAACAAAAAATATTGTTAAAATATAATAATGGCACAAAATTTCGTACTTGATGACTTCATATATTAGAATCAGCAGAACAAACAGAATGTTTTTGTGGAGTAATGAGTGGCCACGGACAAGGTATTCGTGCGCATTGGTTAGGCAAGAGAGCGATCAGTGTTTTAGAAAAGACAATGTTAAACCGATGATGATGATGATACATAAAATATGAAGACAATTTATGTAAAAACTAACTATGATAATCAGTGAAAGTCTATAACAAGGTTGACCAATATCAAAAATATTTTTGAAATTTTTCCTCTTCTAAGAAAAACAAGAATTAAAAGAAAATATAATATTCTTATACGTCTGATAGATTCTGGTGCTTCTTACATGACTTGTAATGGTTGGCATGAGTTTTGATTCCATTGCAAAGTTTACATCTGAATTCCAAATTTCAATTCACTTTTGATATTTTTGGTTGGAGGTCGTTCCTTTAAATTTTCCCATCAGAAATCAGTCTCAGAAATAGATGTATTAGGAATTGTCTCTTTGATTTTTATCAGAAACAAGTTGCTGGGTATCCCTTCTTTTGGCTACTGGCATAAAATCCAATTGCCCACAACTTGTTCGCAATTCCGTTTTATTTTTCTCTTTCAAAAAAGAAAGTTTTAATTTTTTTATCGTTTAAGAAAAAACGAGAAATAGAAGAAAATATAGCATTTTTATACATCTGGTAGATTCTGGTTCTTCTTATATGATTTGTACTGGTCGATGCAAGTTTTGATGGTACTCCAAAGAAGTTCTTCAAGGGAGTGCCCCAGCATGGCCGTGGTGGGGCATGTAGGATAACATATTGGAAAATGTATACAAATTGGGAATGAAATGTGTAAAGAGAAATTAGCAATAAGCAGGAAACTGCCTGGAGCGTGATATTTCTGCTAGGATGTATAATACATCATTGTATGCATGGGGAACAGTGAGAGTCTAAATGACAACTTATTTACATGCCTTGTGAATGAATTTAGAAAACAGAAATTTCCAAAATTGACTGAAAAACAGTGTATTACAATGGAAATCATCAGCCATGATATTCTAACATTCGCCTTTCTGTACTTGCATTAGTCAGACAAGGGCTGCAAGTTACGATAACCTGCCCATTCATCAGTGAAAATGATGCTCCCTGGATGGACATGTTGCCGGATAATGGATTCCGAGGAATCCATGGACCGGCTATTATCCGGGCATATACATAAAAAGCAATTGGTGGGATTGTCCAATTCAACTCCACCCAACACCCAAGTGCCGTCGTAGTGCGCACCCCGCCGATACTTTTGGTGCATAAATTTAGATTCATCGATGACAACCACGACATCAGGGCCGCCAATCATTAATGGGTTAGCAATTAGGTGTTGTGCCAGAGTATCTCAGCAGAAATTGGCCCAATCCACCACAGTGGACCAACTCGCAATTTGTAACTCCTGCATAATTCTCCGCAAGGGTACATCAATCGACCACCAATACAGAAAGAGCAGTATTG
>NC_069009.1:1161176-1163648 GCF_001194135.2 Octopus bimaculoides
CACGACATCAGGGCCGCCAATCATTAATGGGTTAGCAATTAGGTGTTGTGCCAGAGTATCTCAGCAGAAATTGGCCCAATCCACCACAGTGGACCAACTCGCAATTTGTAACTCCTGCATAATTCTCCGCAAGGGTACATCAATCGACCACCAATACAGAAAGAGCAGTATTGTTTTTAAAGGCAAATTACTCTTTTGAAAAAACGATCCTTTTCTAATAGAAAAGCGTTTTCGACACTGTCGAGCAGTGCACTTCCAACTATACCCATCTTGAAGTCGCCGAAATTTCGCAAATGAACAATTGTGGCCATCGTCACAGACATGAGCTTCTGCTAAAAGTCCATATGTTTTCACCCATTCAATTAGATTGTCCTGGTCACGGCTGATTTCAAACAAATTCGATAGGCGAAACGGAGGACATTGCATAATATTCATCCTGAGACCTTCCAAAGTGGCAACAGAATAAATTTAGTTTCAGTGTGATAATTTCCAAAGTGGCTTGATCTAGTTCGTTTCTTGCTGGGTAGTATTTCTTTTTCTTTTTTTTTCGTGATCTGTCCGTGTCACCGCAAAACGGTTTAATCATATCGTTAGAAATATGGACTACACTCATAATTCGTTTTTTTTTTTTGTTATGGGCCGAAATAGCTCATAGCATGATGGAGGTAAAAGACAACAGAACAAAGCAAAAGGGAAAGAGAGATACAGTGACCTTACCTGTTGACCGTGGGGGGATGAGCGATCACTGACTGGATCAAAACACGACCTTTAGCAAGTAACGTCTCTGCTCAAACTCCCCACACATGCGCCTGTGGCCCTTCCGCCGGCCCTTGCAGTCTTCACTTCCATTTGCTTCATCTGCAATCCTCTCCACCAACACCACAGTACTCTGTCCGGAACTGGGTATTTCCAGTTTGGGATCTTCATTGTTTGCTCTGTCACCATTACGGTTGTTGTTCTTATATTGCTCTGTTTCATTTCATATTTCCCCCAATCTTAATTCTTGAGCCATTCAGCATCTTTTGGGGGGTTTGATGAAATAGGTACTAGCCTCAAATTGATGTAATTGAGGAACCTCTTCCACATGAAACTGCGGACAGTGTGCCAAAATTAGAAACAATTATTATTGTTATTATTAGCAGTAATAAATTTCGGAGAGTAGTGATTGCTGTCACAAATATCCCAAGTCAAATCTTCTTCAGATACATTTTGGATCAAAATTATTGAAAGGTTACCGGTTTGCCAAACTTGTAACAAGTTAAACCACATTTGTATCTACAATGCCCATGTTTCCAGATTATAAATCTTCTCATATTAGGTATTTCAATTGTCAGGGTGACATTTCCTGAAATGAACAGATAAATCAATATTATTGATTGGTTTCCCCCCATATGAAAGATTTTAGATGTTTTTTTTTCATCATCACCATTTTAACACCTACTTTTCTTTGCCGAGTAGAAGAGATTTCTCTGTGCACAAATGGTTGATCTTCCTGTCATACTATCCCAGTCTATTGAATAACAAAGAACATGGATATGTTTTACCGAATGGACTGGACACAAATGATCCGGTGGAGATGGAGTATATGTAATCTGGGTATCCCCCACCTTTAAAATTTTTTTATTTTTTTTTTACGGAATCCCACGTTTTAGGCTATGGAGATTACGATTCTGAAAAAAGATTTTCAGAAGTCTCAATTTCAAAATTTCGACCTCCCTCCCCCGGTTTTTATATAGATCCACAGGGTAAACCTAACCCTGACACTAGTTTTGTGAGATTTGGCTGTTATTTCTAGCATGTAAATAGCCTGCTTGGTGGGGGGGTTGAAATTTTTTTTCAGAATCGGAATCTCCATAGCCTAAAACGTGGGATTCCGTAAAAAAATTAATAAATAGGTGGGGGGAAAGGTTCAGATTACATATAGTCCATCTCTACCAATGATCCTTTTATTTACGAAGATTGTGCAGAGTGGGATACAACCTAGTCACCCACAGAGTTAATCTTCCCTTCCTAATCAACCTATAATGCTCACCTTATACCTTGAGTGTTTGTTCTGGCATCCCATCACTACAATCTTTATCTTCTTCCTAGCTACTCTCATCCACCTTTATATAATTCAGGGTAACCATAGCATGAAGCCTTTGCTTGTCTCTCTGTCATACCTGGTATAAAGCCACCACACTGGAAGGGGCCACAGTTTCCTCCGTTGATGGCACAATTCCCACCGATGGGGTCTCGTGACATGCCGGCAGTGTATTAATAATTGCCAGCAATGTCCCATTTTCCCATTCCCACCGATGGGGTCTCTGGACATGCCAGCAGTGTATTAATAACTGCCAGCAATGTCCCATTTTCCGTTTTGTCTTTCCATGTATCATGGGAGGGTGGAGCTCCACCGCTTTATCCGGAAGATCTTTTCTCTCTCCCATAGCTTCAAGATCCTTCAGTGGGCAACCATTGTTGCCCACCTTC
>NC_069009.1:1164832-1169532 GCF_001194135.2 Octopus bimaculoides
AGTAGACAAAAGAAAAACAATTCCCTTCACAGGGAATTGTCTTTCAGTGGAGTGTCGCTGAGTTCTTGCAGCCGACAAAGAAACTCAGATGGTGTTCATCCTGTATCAGTGTCCAGAATTGACTCTCTGCGGATTGTGTGTTCCGGCGGAGAACCTCAGGTGTAACAGGTGGGCTTTCTGCCCTCCGCCTGTGCCCTAAGGGCCACATTCTCAGCCACGAGCACCCTTTCGGGAAGTTCCTGAAGGTCTTTTTGTGTTCCCTGAATAAGGATGCTGATGCTTCTTCCCAACCAATTTTGCAGGGAAGAGCATGATACTTGTAATATTTTTATTTTTTCTGCCCTGTTGAACAACAGGGCGGCCACCACCTCTACGGGGTCGACTTCTGATGGTACTTCTGATATTTTCACTCTTGACGTTCTGCGACCCATGTAGGTTGGCAGAAGTAGCACCTCTTTCGTTTTTAGTGGACACCGAGTGCCCAACCCCTGGCGATATAGACTATGTCTCTCCAAATCAGGGACAGGCATTTCTTGATGGTATCTTTTTCAAAATGTTTGACCATTTTGTCTTTTGGACTGAGGGTTTTAAATGTCACAGTCCATTTCTCTGTATTAATAACCGAAGCTGGGGGTGATATTTTTACATCACCACCCTCCTGCTTCATTCTTTTAAGCAGCTCACCAAGCTTGTTTATATCGATATCGATATTTTTGGTTGCCACTTCGGCAACCGCTGAAAATCTTTTCACCATGTTTTCACTCTCAGCCAGATTTTCAACAACTCACAGTTAAGATGGAGACCCATAAGACCTCTACTAGTAGTAAATAGCAGCTTGTATTTGTCTGTTTGTCATAAAAAGACTGTAACTTTGTAAATTTTATTGGTTTGTCTTTGACATATTTTCCTTCATGTTTTGACCAGATATTTACAAAGTCAAATATCATTAAAAATATTTCTTTTTATCCCTTTTTAGTGTTATTTTGGCTGTCTAATTTTATGTTAGTCATCTCTCTTGCACACTGCATCTAGTTCCTCTTATGCCTAGCTTTTCTCTCAGTACTCTACTGCTCTGTCACACATGTACATTGAACAAGTAAAAGATAAGATAATTTCCAAATGTTTATATGATGCCTCACACATAAACCAAAGTCTTTGAGCCTGTAGTTTTTTTTTTTCAATGTTTTTTTCTTTTTTCATGTGAATCTGATTTGGATAATGCACATACATTTTAAATATAAATAAAATATAAATAACACAAAATGTATTAATGCAGTTTTTAATGTCTTTATTGTACAAATCAAAAATTTATTCACATACTTAAAACGTAAATGATGTGTGTTTATATACAAACACATGTATACATAACACACACATACACAGAGAGAAAACACTACACATACATTTGTGATCTGACCCATGTGTACCTTTATAGAAATCTCTCAAATTTTTCTTAAGTTATTTTATAAATTATTCTTATGGTATCACAAAAGTTGAGTGAAAATCATTGTTTTGTCAATTTGTTCCACAATTTCTTTAATAAAGATATATTTTTTGAAATTATAATTGAAGTTACTTTTATTAATGCAGAATGACTTGTGTGTGAATTTGGAAGATGGAAACTGTGTTGAAGCCTGTTATCTAAATATATGTGTGTGTGTGTGTCTGTCTTTGTGTTTGCTTCACACCATTTTACAACTGGTATTGGTTTGTTTTTTCCAAAAATTTTTTCAACAGGAAATTTAAAAAGAATTTTTGTCCTTAAAAAAAAAAAACTGAAGATAAATCACAAAGCTGGGCATTTGTATACATCCGAAGGTTTCTGGCATTTCTTATACGACTTATATTTGTAGACACCAATTATAATTCCAACAATAAGGACAAGTGTGGAGAGGCTAACTACGACAGAGATGAGTATGCTGGTTCCTTGTGTTTTAGATTCAAAATCTATGGTTTCTTTGTCTGCAAAAGACGAACACTAAAACCAATGATGATGATGATGATACATTAAATATGGAGATAATTTATGCGAAAACCAACCATGCTGATTCAATCAGTGAAAGTCCATAACAGGGCTGACAAATATAGAAATAAAAAGGAATTTCTTCTCATTTAAGAATAATGAGAATAAGAAATCACAAAACCCAGTGTACTGATGTTTCTGTAATTGTTTCTTGGATTTCTTATGAAACCTGTTAATTTAGACAGGAATTAAAATCGCCAAAGTAATGCCAAAGACAAGTATGACATGGGATTTATATGCTGCTGGTTCCTGTTGCATTAGATTCGAAATCTTTTGTCATTTGTTTGTCTGCTAAAAATGAACAATAAAACGTGTACCTTTTGTTTTTAATAAAAAATAGTAATACCAACCTGCTAAAAACTGCCTTTGTTTCTTTTGTACAAAGGAGTAGTGCATGTAAAACCTTGAAATTGTTCGCTTAGGTATTACAAAGATGTTTGCACCTTAGGGAAGGCGGTGGGATATTGCTTTCACTCAAGTTTGTTTGTGGACAAGATATCTCAAGAACCTCTGGATGGATTCGGATGAAACTTGCAGGTATGTTTGGCCTAGCATCTGGCATGAACTGTTAAAATTTTGGAGGTATATTCAGTGTATCTTCTTTGCTTATGTCTTGTTAGATAAAGGAAATATCCTTGGAAATTCACAAGTTGGAGCAGAATAGAGCATCAAGATGTCACCCACGAGTTGTCTCCCCTGTACCAGTAGACACGTTTTGTGCTTTGAGAAAGGTGCTTAAAATAACCACACTGCTACGTTTATTTAAGTGTTTCAACCTGTAAACCGGCTACTTTCGATTCGGAATGAGTCTAAACTTCCCTTTTTTTTTACACCTTTTTTCGTTGTTTATATACAAACCACCAAGTGATCAAGCTTTGAAATCGAACTTAGTAGCTTAGATGTTTTACTGAGCGAAAATGGCTGCTCCTACATTTGAACCTATTCTGGAAGAAATCTTGTTTGTTTCTGACTCGGGCGATGATTTTGAAGGATTTACTCAGGCAGATATCGACGGTGAAATTACCCGAGATGACGATAAGGACATACCTTGTACTTAAAGTTATACTGAGAACAATGTACCGGATGGGTTACTATCATCCATGCCTGACTGATTTAAGGAAAGTAATGGCCCCAAGGGGGTATATTTCTAAGGGGCAACTCTTTCTTCTATCCCTTAATGTTTTACATAAACATATTATTCATCCAGTCCTTTATTAAAATTCAAAACAAAAAAAATCAAGTCTGTACATACAATACAACGAAAGTTATAACAATTTTAAAACAGTAGGTGCTTCATGTCTTTTATTGTCTTAAAAATAGTGCAGTGACAGGGAAACTTATCCGAGAAGCAAATCAAAGGTTAAGATAAAGCACATAGGCTTCTTATAAATAGAAGGAAAAGAGAATCAAGGATGTCTTCCACAACCTACAAATACGAGCACTACTTGAATAAAGAGATCCCGATGCGTCTACGTAACGATATGTTTCTTATTTATTTATTGCCCACAAGGGGACAAACAAGAAGCCCGTCGTATATATATATCTATATGTATGTTTGTGTGTCTGTGTTTGTCCCCCCCACCATCGCTTGACAACCGATGCTGGTGTGTTTACGTCCCCGTAACGTAGCGGTTCGGCAAAAAGAGACCGATAGAATAAGTACTAGGCTTCCAAAGAATAAGCTCAGGGGTTGATTTGTTCGACTAAAGGCGGTGCTCCAGCATGGCCGCAGTCAAATGACTGAAACAAGTAGAAGAGTAATGTGCATTCTGCATCTTGTGACGTCACTTTCCCTCCAGTTATAACGAACTAACGATTTTCATACCGTCATTTCAGTTAAATGTGTCGTTGCATCCGTAACTTAGATCTTTAAACTAGTGTACCCAGGTCGTCGATAACGATGGATTTATGGCTGGAAAATGTACAAGATGAAAGTTGTTAAAGAGAGTATGAGTATATACGTAACACTGACAGAATAAAAGGTAAATGAGACAATTATATTCACCTCTCCCCTTTTAATATATAAGTTTAATTGCTTTTAATATTATAACATGGCGTAGTTAATGATTCACTCTTTATTCCATAATGAATTATTTTCCTACAAGAAATGCTCAATCTAATTACACAAATGTTGTACGTGTATATATATTCAAACTCAACAAAATGCATGCAGTTTATTGGACCGTCATCTTACAAACATGTTACGTTTGCAAAAGAGAGCAGGGTAAAGTTTATGCAAAAGCTGTGCATTTTATAGCATTACACATTTAGTCCCAAAAACAGGTAAAGAATACGCCCACCCGGCGGTTAAGGTCAAGGTTTTTCTTATGTCGAAAACAGCTGGTGTACGTATTCTTTTGTGGAGGCGCAGTGGCCCAGTGGTTAGGGCAGCGGACTCGCGGTTTCGATTCCCAGACCGGGCGTTGTGAGTGTTTATTGAGCGAAAACACCTTAAGCTCCACGAGACCCAGCAGGGGATGGATGGTGGCGAACCCTGCCGTACTCTTCCACCACAACTTTCTCTCACTCTTACTTCCTGTTTCTGTTGTGCCTGTAATTCAAAGGGTCGGTCAGCGTTGTCACACTGTGTCACGCTGAATATCACCGAGAACTACGTTAAGGGTACATGTGTCTGTGGAGTACTCAGCCACTTGTATGTTAATTTCACGAGCAGGCT
>NC_069009.1:1169797-1170739 GCF_001194135.2 Octopus bimaculoides
TTCGGGATGTAAAAAAAGTAAATAAAAATACAAGGGAAATAACTTAACGTCTTACTAGTATTATCCGTACTCTCCTCACCCCACCCGTTCGCGAGCGCGCATTCTTCATATTGTTTTACACCTATTACACTAATTTATTATTTTTATTTTTGAGCTCGGGTCAAACGCTTTAGTTTGACTGTTATTTCCCTATACTGGAAGATTACCATAAGTTGTTGTGCAGCCGGTACAATGATATTCAATCACGTGTGTGATTTATATATAAACAGTTAACTTCAATCACGTGTGTGATTTTATTTATAAACAGCTAAAAAAAAAATCACATTTCATAGTACGGATAATACTAGTAAGACGTTAAGTTATTTCCCTTGTATTTTTATTTACTTTTTTACCTCCCGAAACTGGAAAATTACCTTTGTTTTGCTTGAAATCAAAAAATTCGTGGTAAGTAGCTTGCTTAATAACCACATGGTATTCTTTATTTTACCTTACTTTTTAGACATTTTAGAGACTTAAAACTATATATTTATTGATTCTAGAATGATTTGAACACACATATATATTAAATCTTGCGTTGGATATACAGTATTGTTCCTGTGGTCTTCCACCCTTATATATCCATTCTTACCATATATTGCATCGTCTCAACTACAACTATGTTGACCCACTTTTAGTCGTAAATATAATGTAGCAATACAAAGAAGAAGAAAAAAAAAACTATGCAGTATAATGGTTTCAAACAAGTTGTCAGAAAATTAATTAGAAATCGCTAATTACTCATTTTACTTGTTACTAGTTTTTGCCCCCCACCACCTATTTTTGTTGTGAAATTTTCTACAAATACTTTTCAGACGGTGTAAATCAGGGGTTTTCAAACTGTAGTCCGCGGGCAATTTGATTTTATACATGTTTTTTAATCGAAATCTTTTAATTGACAATAAA
>NC_069009.1:1170954-1172545 GCF_001194135.2 Octopus bimaculoides
CCCCCCCCCGCAACGCATCAACGGAACCTGTATGTAGTCTCTTCACAAGCTAGAAATAACAGTAAAATCTATGGTGTCGAATATCCACCCCTTTCCTCTTTTTTTTTCACTTCTTGCATCCGACATATATATGTGTGTAATATATATATATAATATACACTGTAAATCCTCGAATATAATCCACACTTTTTTCCAAAAATTTAATGGTCAAAATTTCTAGTGCGTGCTATATACGAGGTTAAAAATGAAACATATTTTCTAAGTGATAAATATGTGAAAGGCAATTTACTTAATATTTATTTTTCACTGACGTTATTACTGTTATTTCTTTATTTTCCACAAACAAAGTGCACAAAAAAGCTACACGTTTGCATTATGTTTATATATACAATAATAATAAAGGATGTTACTGTATATATATGTTTACAAACCAAGGACGTTATATAGACCTCTCTGACTCAAGTTAGAGAAGGGGTGCGTATTATACACAAGGTTTAGGTTTTTCAGAGGTACAGCCCCCTAAAAATCCCCGACGTATTATACTGAAAAAAAACTTTCTTTTCATCTTTTACAAGTGCAGAAATCTATAAAATTACCCAAAAGGATAAATGGATTTGCACCTCAAAAGCATCTCTGGGATTCTTGACATGTTGCACGATCTTAGTAAACAAAAGGCTCGTTTATATGGTGTCATTTGTTTCCAGTTCAATATGTAAAACATGCCCAGGCACTTTGTTATTCAATAGACTGGGATATTATAGCAGGAAGGGTGTCGAATTGTACCCAAAGAAAGCTCTGCTCCCAAGCATGGAAAAGTAGGTGTCAAAGCAATGATGATGATGATGATGATGAAAACAAAAAAGTCCTTAAATCTTACATATGGGAAAACAAGTCAATAATATTGATTTATCTATTTATCTATTTCTTACAGGACATGTTGGATTCGTATTGAAGTGCCCAATATGAAAAGAATGATTGAGTGGGGAAACGAGTATCATAATCTCGAATATGATTTGACTTTTGCAATTATGCTAACTATGAAGTTACACAGAATGGTAACATATCCACTTTTTTCATCTGAAATGTATCCCAAAAAGATTTGAATTGGCGATTTTGTGACTACTATCGCTGCCATGCAGAATATACCTTGGAGATTAAAAGGTAAGGAAATTAAATTCTTTCTAGTTTAGGCACAAGGTCAGTAATTTCGTGTGAAAGAGGTTCCTCAGTTACAGCAATTTGAGTATATTAGGCTGGTACTTATTTCATCAACCCCAAAAAGATGAAAGGCAAAGCTAACCTTAGCAGTATTTGAACTCAGGAGTTAGAGATTCAGAAGAGAATGCTTCTGAACATTTTTTCTGGTGCAGTAACAATCCTGCCAGCTTGCAGTCTCCTCTTCCTTCTTCATAATAATAATAAGAATAAGAATAAGAATAAGAAGAAGAAGAAGAAGAAGAAAAACAAAATCAAAGTTTGTAACATAACAATTTCAAGGTTTGTTTCTGTATAGGTTTTTTTTCTCCTAATTTGAATTGATAAGATTTCATAATAACCTCTTGTGGGACATATTTATCATTGACTAAACGAA
>NC_069009.1:1173051-1173914 GCF_001194135.2 Octopus bimaculoides
CTTTCTCCTTCTCTCTCTCTCTCTCTTTCTCTACCCCCTCCTCTCTTTCTCCTTCTCTCTCTCTCCCCATCCCCTCTTTGTCTCCTCACCCCCCCCCATCTGACTTACAGCACTTTTGACATGCTTTCATTTCATAGATGTCATGTTGATATCTTGTATGAACTGAAAGCTGTAAGTGGATTCGGTGAGGGAAACTGAAAGAAGCCCATTGTATATATATGTATGTATGTATGTATGTTTGCGTATGTGTGTCTCTGTCCCTTCTTGACCATCAGTGTTGGCATATTTGCATTCCCTTAACTTAGCAGTTTGCCAAAAACAGACACATAGAATAAATATCAGGCTTTAAAAAATAAGTACTCGAGTCAATTCATTCAACTGAAAATACTTCAAGACGTCTTGAAGTCTCACATCGGGGTCACCCATTCAGCCTTAATGTTATGTTATACGTGGCCGTTGATATAAAGAAGAAAGAAAGTGCTTCAGAAATATGACAGACGCGGCTTTTTCTCAGATAAAAATGTTTTATTTAACAACACTAAAAAGAATAAGTGAATAACAGAGAAAAAAAAAAGTACAACAGTGGAGGGATCTTTTTTAAAACAGGGGCCACATTTTTCATTAACGAAACACTTTGAAACTTGGAACACTGGTAGAATGTGTCATATAAAACATCTTTTTCTCTTAGTCTTCTTAAAAAAAAAAGAAATCCATAACTTATTCCATGTTAAAGTTGTCGTATTTCTGTAATTTCAACCAATCACTAACGTCCATTCAGCCGATATACATTAAGTGCCGACTACATAAACAAACGATTCTGAAACAATTCTATCGGTGATAGGGTTAGGGTAAAACAGCAAATT
>NC_069009.1:1173958-1175147 GCF_001194135.2 Octopus bimaculoides
AACGAAGCTATGGCTTAATCAGCCAAAGGAGTAAATATAAACAACTGAATACTTGTCAGTGATTGGTTGAAATTATCGAAATAAGACAATTTTTTACATGAAATAAATTCGAATACAAAAATATTTTTCTGTTCTATAACACAAAATAGATAAGTATACGAAGTTTGAAAGTCTTTCCGTATCAAAAACACTACGTAAAACATTAATGAAAAATGTGGCCCCCATTTTAAAAAAGATCCCAGTAAAGAAACAATAAAGAATAGTCACACTTTGAATATCACATTCGGAAAGCAAATGCGTGAATCAGTCCTTGTGCATAACAGAACGTTCCAGAACGTATATTAAGCATATGGCAGTAAAAGAGGTGAATGTGTATTACAGCTGAACAACGATATATATGTGGGTGAAAGATAAACTCTGGAATAAGGAATTTAACAACACATTTCTTATTATATTGTAAAACAGAAACAGATGTTTGCTTTAAGAATTTGTCGAACGTGCCAGAGAGTTGGCAGTGTGATCAGTTAACCGATGCTGGTGTGTTTACGTCGCCATAACTTAGCGGTTCGGCAAAAGAGACCGATAGAATAAGTACTCGGCTTACAAAGAATAAGTCCTGGGGTCGACTAAAAGCGGTGCTCCAGCATGGCCGCAGTCAAATGACTGAAACAAGTAAAAGAGAGATATGTAATTAGAAATTATCGATCTATCTATCATACGTACGTTTGAATGTATGTAGGTACGTATGTATCCGTAGTTTCTGGAATAATATCCATTCTACATTAAAATCACTGAGATGACCAAAGCTTCGTAACTGGCGAACACACCTGAAAAAAAAAAGAAAAATGAGGGAAAATTTTGTTAAAAAATATTATCTTTAAATGTTTATCTGAAGAATTACGGATAGGAGATTCTATACATGTTTACATGTTTTTATTTCTACATGTGAACATTTGCAAATCCTTTCCTTTACTAAAACACATGTAACATGGAAATAGAAATATTGAATTATCAAGCAACAATGCTAACCATCAACCTGTAATATGAATATTTTGATAACTTGCATTGTTGTGGTCCAAAAAATATTTAAAGCTTTTATACATATATAAAAGGCGCAGGAGTGGCTGTGTGGTAAGTAGCTTGCTTTACCAACCACATGGTTCCGGGTTCAGTCGCACTGCGTGGCATC
>NC_069009.1:1175247-1176260 GCF_001194135.2 Octopus bimaculoides
ATGGAAAGCAGACGTTAAACGATGATGATGATGATGATAAATATATATATTATATATATATATGTATGTATGTATGCATATACATGAAGAATGCACGTATATATGAAGTGGAAAGGAATTGGTCATAATAACGCCGACCAGTATGCTTATCACGTTGCGCCAAAGTCATGAACAATCATAGTCTCGACGATTGACTGCACTGTGCGTATGCACGCACGCATGTCTGTGTGGTGTGTATAACAGAGTTAATGACGCTAAAAATTACAAAATGCAAACAAGAAAATTGTGATTTACGTACCGTTGCCAGAGAGCAAAATATATGAGGAACAATTGCAATCATAATCTTGAATTTCTTCTTCGTAAAAGGATTCATGCATATCACATGAGCCATTACAATAGCTAAAATATTGGCACTTATTGTATAAAATACATCGAGATGCACAGTCTTTAGCAGATGATATGTTGTCGTATGTTTTTTTATTCTGAACAGCTAAGCATTTTGATGTGGTTATTTCTCCGAATAGGACTTTAATACACTCTGGTTTTGCAGCTATCGGAGTCGCAAAATGTACAAGAGTCAAAGCTGGCAGCAATATGAGAATGAAATGATATTGGATTGATGTTTCCATTCCTGAAAGATGAAAAAATATACAATAATACATACATACATACATACATACATACATACATACGTACACACATACATACATACATACGTACACACATACATACATACATACGTACACACATACATACATACATACGTACACACATACATACACACACATACATACATACATACATACATACATACAGTTCAACAGGTCAAAGAAAGAAAGAAACCCTTATATAAATCATAACATGATGAGGGACGGTGGGGGGGGGTACCGTAATTTTGATCTGCATCAAAAAATTTCTGAATTTAATAAATTACAATATTTACAATATTTTTGCATATTTTGAGTCATTTGTGGAGGCAGAAGATGAAATCACAAAAAAAAAACATATTGAAG
>NC_069009.1:1176907-1177838 GCF_001194135.2 Octopus bimaculoides
TCACCTTTAAGATTCATGACTGTTACAGAGTTGTTAAATAAACTTCACTTTCAGTTGAAAATCGACAAACCAGACGTGTCTCACTGGAAACAATATCTTCTGCCTTTTAATGTAACTTTTTTCTAGTTTCGATAAACAGACTTTCTTTTATTTATTCCTATTGTCTTCGTTCTGACAATTCAAGAAAAAACTTCGGTTATTTCACAGTTAATTTCTTCTTGCATTGGTTTCCAAAAGATAAGTTCATAAAACCATATCTCCAGATATTTTCCCAAACTTATAAAGATAAATGCGCAACTAGAATTTTCTTCCTTTCTAACTCTAGAAGTTGTCACCAAGTTATTTCACTTTCCTTAAACACGGTCTTAAATTCGTGGTCTTATATCATCACTTTTCTCTCTCCAAAATATTTTGCTTTCACGATTATAAGTAGATTATCAGTTTCAATCTCAGCTTCGTTAGTTTTTCCAGTTAATGAACGCTTCTATCCATCGATCTTTGCAAATACACCTCTTGTATTTATACGCTTGGTGAACAAAACAATTTTATGTTAAATTTGCAATATATCGATAGCTTTCAATCAGCTTATATTTTGCATTTTGCAGATGATAAATTATACTTCATGCTGTTGCATGAAGTACGATCGATAATAGCAAGTAAAGAGTTAAGGCCTTGAAGGAATAAAGGCTTGTTTAAGTTTTTATTATAGTTTCAAGTGAATATTTGATAATGTCCTCCAAGAAAGGTGTTAACGTTACAGATCCCCATTTTGATTAGGAAACAATCTTCACTGTTAATGACAGATTTCCTTCCGATCAATAAAGGTATTAATAACATATTAAGGTTGGTTCGATTCATGTTTATCTACCCTCCATGCATTACACATGTCATTAGTTAAAAGAAACAACCTCGAAAAAAAAAAAAAATTATT
>NC_069009.1:1177848-1180193 GCF_001194135.2 Octopus bimaculoides
ATTAGTTAAAAGAAACAACGTCGAAAAAAAAAAAAAATTATTACAGAATTAAAAACCTAAAAATTTTTGAAATGACAGACAAATGAAAGATGAGTTGGGGTAGTCAGCAGATTCAGAGAAACATCAGCAGATTCCCTGAAACGAGACGTCAAAACGCAGCTACCTATATCTGATCGATAGTCCCCCAAAAAGCAACCTCTGATATGAAGCTGATACACCTAAATAGGCACATCTGATTACATATAATTTCTGAACAATAACACAGCTCCAAATGTAATCAATAACGTCATTCCATGATATCTTTCTGTCACAATCTACCATAAAACCCGAGTACCATACAAAATGGCTCAGCTTATCCTAGGAAATTTTAACTTTACCAAGACTATATAAAGCCAAAATGAACTCAAATGAACCACAGTCCTCTGATGGCTTAGCTCCTTGAAACTTCGAAGTCACAGTCAATATTATTCTTGATAAAGAATAATATGTTTTTCTATATTGAGAAATCCTTCATTTTAATATAAAGTGGCTTTTATTATAACTTAACATGAAAACAGACATTAATTAATGTGTGTGCATGCGCGCGCGTGTGTGAATATGTGCGTGCATAGTTAGATAGAAATAGTTTATACACACACACACACACACAAGTAAATAACTACATATATATGTGCATATGTATGTTTGCATATATATATATATATATATATGTATGCATGCACACACACACACACATACATATATACATGCATACACACACACGTATACATATACGTACATGTATAAATATGTAAGTATGCGTCTGTCTTGTTTTTATTGATGGAAAAATATGGCTATTTAAGCGCGTAAAATATTTACACTCCAACAACTTTTGAGAGAATAGAAATCAATCGATATTGATAATCTATTGATTAGCTTCTAATTCGCTTTTCACAAACAGCAGCTGGCTGAATCAATACCGCACCGGGAAAAAAAATACTTAGCATTTCCTTTCGTCTTTACATTCCGAGCTCAAATGCTGCCGAGGTCGACTTCGCCTTCCATCCTTTCAGGGCCGATAAAATAAGCACCAGATGAACGCTGGGGCCGAAATTTTCCATCTTTCTATCAAAATTCAAAACCAACATTTCCATTTTTTTTCCCTCAAAATTAATTAACAAGTTTCTGTCTTGACGTTTAAAAGAACAAGCGGATATTTCAGGCTTGAACTTGTTACTTCTCTTAAATCAATAAGCATTTCCACCCCCAACGCCACCCACCACCCCACCCAATTTTAATATTCATTTTACTTGGGACTTTATTAATGGCGTGTCAGATTTATCATTTCTTCTTCCATGTCGTGTCAGATTTATCACTTTTTGATCAATAAACCGCTAATGCTTATATATGCAGACGTACATATTTGCGTGTGTGTGTTTGGGTGTACATCAAAGGATTAATTAAAAGTCTTTTCGGACTTGTAGGCTCATAAGGCCTGTTTCCTGGATTTTATTGTCTATATATTTCTCCACTCCCTCTAATCTATCTATCTATCTATCTATCTGTCTGTCTGTCTGTCTGTCTGTCTGTCTATCTATCTATGTTACCTACCTATCTATCTATCTATCTATCTATCTATCTATCTGTATATATGTGTGTATATATATACATATATATGTATATCGAACCCACAAGAATTAACAAGTGAAACAGAGACAGGCAGAAACAAGAAAAATAGGAATAAATAAAAGAATAGAAATAAAAGAAAACCTGTTTATCGAAACTAGGAAAAAAGTGACATTAAAAGGCAGAAGCTATTGTTTCCAGTGAGACACGTCTGCTTATTCGTTTTTGCAACTGAAAGTGAAGTTTATTTAACAATTCTGTAACAGTCATGAATCTTAAAGGTGAGTGAATTAATGATATTAGGAATGAAAAGAGAGATAATTACTGAAATTGCTTTATAATTCTATAATATAAAATACTGTGGTTAACTTGTGCTTTCATTACAATAGGTTTACTATTATTATTTCCCATTTCCAAAGGGGATGGAAAGGGCGGAGTTTGATTTGTAAAAACTTTAGATCCACTAATAAAATGTCTAATATTTAGCTTCGTACATGTACATTCTGATTCCGAATCCTGCCATTGTAGAGTTTGCCGTTCGTCTATCTCGTATGTTCCTTATATTTATAAAAGTTTATTTAACAATTCTGTAACAGTCATGAATCTTAAAGGTGAGTGAATTAATGATTATTAGGAATGAAAAGAGAGATAATTACTGAAATTGCTTTATAATTCTATAATATAAAATACTGTGGTTAACTTGTGCTTTCATTACAATAGGTTTACTATTATTATTTCCC
>NC_069009.1:1181626-1185109 GCF_001194135.2 Octopus bimaculoides
CAATTCAGTATCCTTTGATTCTCATATTTCTGCCAGCTTTGACTCTTGTATTTTCTGTGACTCCGTTAACTGGAGAATCAACATGTAAAGAAGTCATCTTCAAGGAAATCACGAAATCAAAATGCTTGATTGATCAGATGAAAATACATAAAAACACATCTTCTACTGAAGACTGTGCACTTCGGTGTATTTTACACCATAAGTGCCATTATTTTAGCTACTGTAATGGCTCATGTTATATGCACCGATTGCTTTACGAAAAAGAAATTAAAAAAGATTATGATTGCAACTGTTCATCGTATATTTTGCTTTCTGCAAACAGTAAGTAAATCACAATTTTCTTGTCTTCTGCTTTTGTAATTTTTAGCATCATTGACCCTATGTCACTCAAGGTCACCAGCCGCAATACACACGCATACACTTCCACGCTCTCACATACACACGCACGCGCACCTTCATTTTGGGATCACCACTACTTTATTATCTCCCCTTTTTCCTAGCTCTCTTGTCTGACCACCTCCGTCCAGCCAGCCGCCATGATCGACTGCTAGCCACTAAAGCTTTTTTTTTTAATTCTCTATCTGTTTATTTTCTCGTGTTCCTTTCTGTTGAAACCCTATTTATGTAACCCTTTCCTGCCGTTTAAGGGTTAACATCTTGTTTGTACACTTATATCTAAATTATTGATTACTATTTAATTCTGATACAGATAAAAACTGGCAGAGAGCATTTGAGATGACCAAAGATTCATTTAAAAGAAGCCCTATTTATTTATACTGGGACAAATTGCCTATTGTAAAGGTAAGGAATTTTTGAAATTTCAAAATGAATCTCATTTAATAAATAATCTACATATTTGTCAATCCGATATCTTTTGGAGCATTTGGCTTTTTACATTTGTCTGTGACATGTGTAAGGATTTTCGAGCGAGATCGTTGCCAGTGCCCTTGGACTGGCTCTTGTGCGGGTGGCACACAAAATACACCATTTTGAGCGTGGCCGTTGCCAGTACCGCTTGACTGGCCTTCGTGCAGGTGACATGTAAAAGCACCCACTACACTCTCAGAGTGGTTGGCGTTAGGAAGGGCATCCAGCTGTAGAAACTCTGCCAAATCAGATTGAGTTGGGATTGATTCTTGCTGCTTTTGTCTTTTCTTTTTGTTCTGATTTTGTCAGGGTTTTCTACTTCTCATAGATGCAACAAATCTTTTACAAAGACTCCGAAAGCATAACTTATTAGTTATTTGTCCGATTTTTTTGTCTTATTAGTCACCCGTGTTTTTCTCCTAAATTCGTACTCTTTCTCTCCCTCTATCTTAATTTTGCACTTCTTTTAATTGTTATTTTGTATTTCCTTCTCTCACTTTCGCTCCTTCTCTCTCTCTCTCTATCTCTATCTATCTATCTATCTATCTACCTTCTCTAATCTTTCTCTCTTTTGCTCTGAGACTCTCTTACTCTCTAACTCTCACTCTTCCTCCACTTTTCCCCTCTGTCTCCTTTTCTCCCTCCTACTCCCTCCCTGTATCACATCATAACCTCTTTTCTCTTTATACCACTCTATCTTCTCTCACTTTCTCTCTCTCTCTCTATCTATCTACCTTCTCTAACCTTTCTCTCTTTTGCTCTGAGACTCTCTTACTCTCTAACTCTCACTCTTCCTCCACTTTTCCCCTCTGTCTCCTTCTCTCCCTCCTACTCCCTCCCTGTATCACATCATAACCTCTTTTCTCTTTATACCACTCTATCTTCAATCACTTTCTTCGATTTCTATTTGCAGGTCAGATTTCGGTTGAGTAGAAAACAAGATAAACGTATATTCATTTTCAACGGTACAGGGACAAATTCTACATCGTGGTTCCAGAAAGACAAAGTCATTACAATTCTATGGAACGGCTGGGATCCACAGAACTTAACTTTCAATGAGAAGTATATATTATCTTTTTGCTCGTAATTAACATCTTTAATTATTTTGTAATAGGTCTTTTGAACACTTTTACAATCAATATTTAAGAGGTAAGTTTACAGATATACTTTGTATCTCATTGTTGTATCATATTATAGTGGAGGCGCAATGGCCCAGTGGTTACGGCAGCGGTCTCGCAGTCATAGGATTGCGGTTTCGATTCCCAGACCAGGCGTTGTGCGTGTTTATTGAGCGAAAACACCTGAAAAGCTCCACGAGGCTCCAGCAGAGGATGGTGGCGAACCCTGCTGTACTCTTCCACCACAACTTTTTCTCACTCTTACTTCCTGTTTCTGTTGTGCCTGTAATTCAAAGGGTCAGCCTGAATATCCCCCGAGAACTACGTTAAGGGTACACGTGTCTGTGGAGTGCTCAGCCACTTGCACGTTAATTTCACGAGCAGGCTGTTCCGTTGATCGGATCAACTGGAACCCTCGTCGTCATAAGCGACGGACTGCCAACAAACAACAATCATGAATACAAAACCGGACATGAAACATTCACTAATATCAGAGACGAAATGATAACCTCATCGATTTAATTAAACAGAATTGATTGTAAATACAATTCGTAAAAGTGTTATTTATAATGATTTTTATTAAATTTATCAATTTTAATATATCAGTTTCAGTCACCCGTATTTTAGAATCGAGGGTCCTTCTCAGACTACGATAGAAGCCAAAAGAGAAATCGGAAATAATGAAAAGTATGATATTTCCGTGAAAAGTTTACTGAGGAGTAAGTAATTAAGTCGTCTTTATTTGAATGCAAATGATTGTATGAGTATGAGTGTGTGTGTCCGTGTGTGCACACGCACATGTGGTTTTTAAGAAGCATTTTCTCATACATGTAAATGTTATAAATATTTTTTTCAAGCCAAAACAGTGCAAGTTTTAACAAGTCAACATCTGAACCGCACGCAGCCGATTGGATGCTATAGCAATGCAAAACAACCCTTCATAAACACACACTAGGGAGTGGGGAAATCAGCCGTCAACACCTTCTTTACGTTAATGTGTGTATGCATGCATGTATGATCATTGAGAAATTTAGAGTGAACTTCATAAATCATTAACACATTTTTCTTTTCATTTTTTTTTTCAGATTTAAGCATCAGTTTCGAAACTCTGTACATCACTGTTCTTTTCAATTAGAATATACATTATTGGAAAAACTGCTTTTTTTTTTTTACATCCACCCATACATACATACATACATACATACATACATACATACATGATGGCCGTCCACTCGTGACCGAGGAAGACCATTGCCAACCTTCAGGAACATTGCGCGCTCTAGGACTAACTTATATTTTGCATTTGCAGCTCCGTTGGTGGCTAATGAGCCCTGCTCTTGACAAGCATACATACATACATACATACATGCATTCATACACACACACACACACACATACATACATACATACATACATACATACATAAATAAATACATAGGCTTGTCAAAACTGGAAGGGAGAAAGCTAATTCGAAGACTACAGATCCAATCCATCACTG
>NC_069009.1:1188280-1190876 GCF_001194135.2 Octopus bimaculoides
TGCTGGATATGGTCAAGAAACTTACAGAAAGAGTCAAAGCTTGATTAATTAGAAACAGAATTAGAGATGCAGTTTGGTTTTGTGCCAAGAAGAAGGACTACTGTTGCCATCTTCTTAGTAAAACAATTTCAGATGTATTTAACTAGAAATAAACCATTGAACTTAGCATTCGTTGAGCAGGAGAAAGCCTTTGACATGACATGGTGGTCTCTAAGGAAGCTAGGAGTTGACAATTGGCTTGTAATGGCTGTACACACCATGTACATGGATTCTGTCAGTAAGATGAGAGTTGGCCATAAGCAGAGCAATGAATTTAGGCACAGGTTCTTAGCATCCTCCTATACATCATTGTCCCTCAGACTCTAGCAGAGCAATTTAAGATTGGCTGTCCTTGGGGACTACTATATGCTAATGGTCTCATTCTCAGAGTGGAATCTAGAAAAGAATTAGAAAAGAAATTCATGAAAATATCATGTAGTATGCACTCTAGATTGGATGGTGTAAGGAAGGGCATTGACATGTAGAAACCATAATAAAACAGACACTGGAGCCTGACATGGTCCTCGGACTTGTATTCTGTCAAAACATCCAAACCATGCCAGCTTGAGACATGTATTTTAAATGGCGATGATGATAATCCCAACCACAATCATAATTATTATGATAGCTATAATCCTAGTTACTCGATGACCTCAAGAGTACTGGAGCAATGAGAAAATGCACCTAGTACATTCTGTAAAATGATTGGCATTAGGAATGGTATCCAACCATAGAAACCATGCCAAAGCAAACAATGAACTTGGCAAAGTCCTGCCGCCTGTTGGATCCTGTCTAATTGTCCAAGGTGCTATATCTTTGTCCGACGTCACTTCGTCAAACGTCTTTTTGTCCGATGATTTTTTTTGTCCAACGACAAATCCTATTAATAAAATTCTCAATTTTATTTTGATGTTCACCTTGTTTTCTAAAGAGTATATTTAAAATTGGACAAAAAAAATCATCAGACAAAAAGACGTCGGACCAAAAGATATGGACGAAGTGACATTGGACAAAAAGTCGGGTCACAATTGTCCAACTATGCCAGCATGGAAGGAGGCCCTTAAATTATGATAGTTATGATTAGTGCTCTTAAAATGAAATTGAGTCAATCAAAAACAAAAAAAATTAAAGTAACTAAAGACTCTGAGTTAAGAGAAAGAAACAGAAGACAGAATTGAAAAGACAGTGTCTAGTTTAAAAGGAGAAAAAGGTTTGTAAATCAATTTACCATTTTGGGTGATTTTATAAATTTCTATTTTTGTCGAATCTGTAAAAGATGAAAACAAAAATTTTTGAGTTTCAGATCGCGGTTTCGATTCCTAGACCGGGCGTTGTGAGTGTTTATTGAGCGAAAACACCTAAAGCTCCACGAGGCTCCGGAAGAGGATCGTAGCGAACCATGCTGTACTCTTCCACCACAATTTTCTCTCACTCTTTCTTCCTGTTTCTGTTGTGCCTGTATTTCAAAGGGCCAGCCTTGTCACGCTGAATATTCCCGAGAACTACGTTAAGGGTACACGTGTCTGTGGAGTACTCAGCCACTTGCACGTTAAATTCACGAGCAAGCTGTTCCGTTGATCGGATCAACTGGAATCCTCGACGTCGTAAGCGACGGAGTGCCAACACACGCTCTTTTCATTTCTCTGTATCTCTTTTAGGATAAGGATTCTATGATTCAATGTTGTTTTTAAACTAATTATTTCTATAATAAAATAATTCCTAATTTCAGATGTTTATTTCTATATGAGTGTATACCTTAAAAGACATCCATCATCACAACACACACTTTCACTCACTCACTGTCTCTCTTTTTCTCTCTCTCGCACACATGTACACACACACACACACACACACACACATACAAACACATAAGTCCATTTCATAGACACTTACATACATATTTCACTTTCTGCTTTCTCTCCCCCTTTTCGCTTTCTCTTTTCTTTCAATTTCTGCGCTCTTCAAAGCATAAATAAATATAGTTTCACAGAATGACAAAATAAACGCAGAATGAGAAGACACAGAGACAGGAAACAAATTTCTATAGAAATTGAAAGACGGGTAACTGTGAGAGACAGACGCTGATGTTTCGTGCACCTTGCATGTTCTATGTGAAAGACAACCAGCACAAAGTTGATATTGTATGCTTTATAGATGAAGATGAAAGAAAGCTGGCACAAAAAGAGTGGGACAGTGGGAAAGAAGGAGGCACTGAAAAAGAGGTCATGTACAAGAAGGAGACACAGAACAAACAGGACATTTCACATATTCTTTTCCTTCATCATCATCATCATCATCATCGTTTAACGTCCGCTTTCCATGCTAGCATAGGTTGGACGATTTGACTGAGTACTGGTGAAACCGGATGGCAACACCAAGCTCCAATCTAATTTGGCAGAGTTTCTACAGCTGGATGCCCTTCCTAACGCCAACCACTCAGAGAGTGTAGTGGGTGCTTTTACGTGTCACCCGCAAGAAAACGGCCATGCTCGAAATGGTGTCTTTTATGTGCCACCCGCACAAGAGCCAGTCCCAGGGCATTGAAACGATCTCGCTC
>NC_069009.1:1192863-1198759 GCF_001194135.2 Octopus bimaculoides
GCGCAGAACATTGGCAAATCTTTTCTTATCTGCTTCCCCTCTGGCTAAATAAACCTGTCGCCTAGCTTCCCTTCTGGCAGATTGGTACAATCCCCTGCTACCACCGTTCTTCCCTGTAAAAAAATAGCTGTTATTACTGGAATAACTGTGGGTGTGTTTAACTAATTATTCGAACGAAACTAAAAGAAGATGTATAAAGAATATCATAAGAGTTCTTTAAGATTCAAAGAAAGAGAGGAAGGAAGAAAGAAAGAAAGAAAGGAAAAGGGAGAATGAGAGAGGGGCAATAGTGGAGTCGTGGTATTGCTGCGGCTGAATAACATGCAATATTTCAAACTTTCAATTGCTTTGTGCACGCAAATAAAAATAAAAAAATAATAATAAACCAAAGCTTGTAAAGGTCAAAGGATTTTTCGAGAGCTGCAATGTTTTCTTAGACAGACATGCATATCCAATCACGGTATGACATTTTAGCCAAAATATACTGTCGTGACGGATTAGGCATTATCTTTCTCTTTCAATTTATTAGAATATACGGAGACCTTATACTGTCAACATATTCCAGCTTCACGGTACTATTCAAGAAGAATGGTCCCGGTGCGCGCATCCGCGCTAGCGAGTCATGACTAGTCAATCCTACGACTACCTAGCGCGAGTGCGAGTCATGCGCAAAACATGTACGAGGGTTTTTTCTAAACAAAGTAAATAATTTTTTTACACCAAGTAAATAAATTATACACTACCTGTTTTTGGTAAAGAGTCCATTAAAAAGTCAGTCTTTCAAAATCTACTGTTGTTCAATTGTATCAGTACATGGGGGATATTACAAGTAATTATCTTTTGCGTAACCCCTACCAAATTGGTGGACTTGGGCACATCGTAGAAACAGATGAATCTATGATGTGCAAGCGCAAATACAACGTAGGATGGGATAGAGAGGATAAAAGTAGGTTTTTAGTCTTTGTACCTGACCGTTCTTCCGAAACTCTTCTACCACTTATTAAAAAATTTATCGAACCAGGGACGACTATATATTCTGATTGTTGGGGTGTGTCGTACAATGGGATTACTGAAATAGATGTGACCCCAAAATACACCCTGGAAGAATGTAAAATGACGTTTTAAGAGTAAGATGGGGAAGATTCAACAAAAAACAAAATTATTTACTTTGTGTTTTATTTGCTTTGTTTAAAAAAATTATCTGGTAGATTTGCAAGGTCCCTCTTCTAATATTCACTTGTCTGTGACAAAAAATACTTCTCCAGTACTGTTCTGACCTCGTCTACGGAATTCATAGTTTTCCCTTCCAAATGATTTTGAAAACTGGGGAATAAATGATGACCAGATGGGGCAATGTCCAGCAAATATGGTGGTCGGGGGCATCGTTTCCATTCAAACTGCTCCAGCCTTTGGAATGACATCTTCATTGTATGTGGCTGAGCATTATCCTAACAGAAGAACACCTTTTGTCTTGAAACCAAAGTTGGTTGCTTTTCTTCTATCACTAACTTAAGCCACTCAAGCTGCACGCAGTAGATCTCCTTTGTTATCGTTTGGTTAGGGTTTAAAAGTTCAAAGTGGACTAAACCTTTCATATCCCGCCAAAAAGATAACAACACCTTATGTGCGTGAAGGCCTTCTTTAGCCTTGGATGCTGGTGTTTCTCCTTTCCTTATCCACTGTCCTTGGCACTTGACATTTTTATAGAGAACCCATTTCTCGTCACCAGTCACTATTCAGTCCATAAAAGGTTCATTTATGAGATGCGACAGCAAAGAAGAACACACATTCACTCTTTGTGTGCGATTAGACTCGGAAAGTTTGTGAGGAACCCATTGATCCAATTTGCTGACTTTTCTGTCTGCTGGCACACAGGTACCAATGAATGGTTGAATGACCAAATCGAAGCTTCTCTGCTAGTTGATTTTGTTCTCAACAAATACAATGGGATTTTGTTCCACAAGGGTTTGCAGGGCATCCTCGTTGAGCACTACAGATCTTCTAGGATGAGGCTTGTCTTCTAGGCTGTAGTTTCCTGCTTGAAATTTCTGGAATCGCCATTGACACTGGCTTATGCTTATTGTTTGATCCCCATGAATGAATTCCAATATTTTAAATCCAGGTTTGTCCCTGTTAACAGGGGTGGCTGGATCTACTTCACTCTTACTGCACCTGCTATCACACCATCTCACCAGGTTTTACGCATCTTCCCTCCTCAAGTCAACCCTCCCAATCTCCTCCTTCACCTGTCCCCTCCACGTTTTCTTTGGTCAGCCTTGCTTTCACAGTTCATTCATTTTAAACTCAAACACTCTCCCCAGAACATGATCCTCATCCCTTCTCAACACATGCCCATACCAGAGCACTGCATTCGCCCTTGCCAGCTGTTCCATTGGTATGGAGTATCAAAATTTTAATCCCTTTCATACTTCTAAAATGCCAAACAAACTTTAAAATTTGTCACAACTGCTTTAACCGGGAGACGAAACTGATAGTTTGGCAACCCGCTAAAATAAACATTAAAAATTGAAAAGAGAAAATAAACAGCTTTGCAAGTTTAACTCAGTGTTTGTTGAACATGAGAGGTGGGAAATTTAAGAAGTGACTTGTTAGGATATACACGTCTGTGAGGAGACATGAACAAGAATAGCAAAAATCTACTATACCAAAAGAACTGGTCATACATACATTACAAGTGTTCTATGAAGAGAACATAAGATTGCTGCATAATTCAACATGAATGTGAAATGACTTTAAACATCGTATAAGGTAAATGAAGGTTTCTGTAGGAATGCTAAGTGATATTCATTTAGTGAGTTTACATGCCACAAAACCATATCTGTTCATGGGGAAATATCTTACTTTGAAACAGGTGAATGTTGGCAACAGGAAAGGCATCTGGACAGCGAAAATTCACGTCAATAAATATCATCTAACCAATGAGAGAATGGCAAATGTGGACATGGAGAACAATGATGACAGATGACTGGTATGGTTTGTCTCTCATACGAATGTCTAAGGAAGTAGTTAAGCTGCTTCTATAAGCAAATGAATTGCCACATGTTACAATGATATGGCTTTTCTCCTGTGTGAAAACGTCAGAGACTAGATAAAGTGCTGTTTTTGGGAAATGATTTACCACAGGTATTACAGTGATATGACTTCTCTTGTATGAATGCGTCTGTGTCTAGTCAGGTGACTATTTTGAGAAAATGATTTACCACAGATATCACAATGATATGGCTTCTCTCCTGTATGAATACGTTTGTGAGCAGTTACATGATTACTTCCAGAGAAGGATTTACCACAAATATCACACTGATATGGCTTCTCTTCAGTATGAACACGCTTGTGCTTAGTTAAGTTACCAGTTTCAGAGAATGATTTACCACAGATATCACACTGATATGGCTTGTCTCCTGTATGAATGCGTTTGTGGTTAGTCAAGTTACTATTTTGAGAAAATGATTTACCACAGATATCGCAATGATATGGCTTCTCTCCTGTATGAATACGTTTGTGAATAGTTACATGACTATTTCCAGAGAATGATTCACCACAAATATCACAGCAATATGGCTTTTTTCCTGTATGAACATGCTTGTGCCTAGTTAAGTAACCATTTCCAGAGAAGGATTTACCACAGATATCACAAAGATATGGCTTCTCTCCTGTATGAATATGTTTGTGAAGAGTCAAGTTACTATTTTGAGAAAATGATTTACCACAGATATCGCAAGGATAAGGCTTTTCTCCCGTGTGAATACGTATGTGTGTAGTTAAGTAACTATTCTTAATGAATGATTTACCACAGATATCACAACGATATGGTTTTTCTCCTGTATGAATGCGTTTGTGAGAAGTTAAATGATGAGTATCAGAAAATGATTTACCACAGACATCACAGTGTAAATATTTTCCTTTTAGGTGAATCTGTCTGTGTCTTGTTAAGGCCGTACGATCTGACAATGGTTTATCACAGATATCACAGCAATATGGCTTCTCTCCTGTATGAATACCTTGGTGAATGACTAAGTCAGCTTTCTGAGAGAATAATTTACCACAGGTATCACAATCATATGATATTTTGCTCTTTTCATTCTTTTCCTCATCAGGAAAATCAATTTCTTCAGACTCTTTTTTTATATTCATCTTTACTCCAATATAATTCATTTTCCATAATCTGCCTTTCTCTCGTCACAGTACACAAATGTTTTCCTTCCTTTTGTATATTGCTCTTAACAAATATTTCTACTGATCTATACGTGTTATGTATAACATCTTTTGCTCAGTCTTTAAAAGACATTCAATACGAATGACATTGTTTATATAAAAATTCTGTGATGCAGAGGTCATCTGATAATCTGAAACGAAAGAGAAACAACAGTGTCAAACATACAAGATTATTAGAGATTAGAGAGATTAAAAGAGTGAAAGTTTTACTACATTTTTATACAGACATGACCAGGCATGGTTGTGTGCTAAGAATTTTGCTTACCAACCATATGGTTCTGGGTTCAGTCTCAGAGTGGCAAACGAAAGCCTTGGGCAAGAATTTCATAGATGGAAACTAAAAGTTTCAAATATACCAACTACCAAAATGTATTCAAATTGAAATAAGCAAAACAGAAATTAAAATATGAGTTACTTTTGACAAGTCACCTGATGAAACACATCTGCGACGAGGGAAGCACCACAACTGTTTGTGTACATATTTTTTGTTATGCCTGAAACTCATATGGATGTAAATGTGCCAACACCATTTGTTAAGTGAGAATGGGGGGTACGGGAAGAAACACTAACACAAAGACATACACTTGTGTTTATATAGGAGCTTCTCTCAGTTTCTGTCTATCAAATCTACTCAAGGTGCCATGCTGCGAGACTGAACTCATAAACATGTTACTGGAAAGCAAGCTTCTTGCCAGAAAGCCACACCTGCGCCTTTTGTTAATGGTTTATAAATTTTTTCATGTGTGACCTGTTTATACTATTAACCGTTTATTATGAAAATGGGGCCCTTTTTGTTTTTTCACTAATGATATAGAGGTGTGGCAGGGAAACGAAAAATATAAGATGTTCAAATATAATAAACACACACTTTTTCTTCCTTCATTGCACTACTTTCTTGGACTCCCATGATTCCCTGTCACCATCCAATTCTATTAGCATAAATTTGAAATGAGAGCTCGAGTCATAGTGAATCTTTCATTAGCTGATTACACAACCATGGATGCGTTGCAGTTACCCTCTTCATAGAACCCGGTGTTTCCGACCATTGAACTTCCCAGCATCAATGTAAGAAGCATTGTTGGTTCAGTCGAGCTCTTCTGCTGCTTAACAAACTGCCATGCTGCAGTCCGAAAGACCGTCGTAGAGTACCCCAAGCTAAAAAAATGGTAAGAAATCACAACTGTTCAATTATATTTTATTTGGAAAAGGTAAAGTGGACCTCGGCGGAATTTGAACTCAGAAATCAATAATAATAATAATGGTAAATTACGTGAGTGCAATGTTAAACAAATGCCCCACCATCCATACATGTGACGTGTGTCAGTTATGTATGGGTGTGAACCCATCAAATGTATTTCATCATATTAAATTCTGATGTAATCGTAATATACACACTCTGGACGGTATTTCTGTAAGTTACTTAATTTTCCTCATTTCAGCAGGTTTAGAATAGTATTTACGATGGGTAAAATGTAACAAATCTTGAATATTCTAAGATTTCCGATCATAAGAAATTTGTACAAAGAGAAAACGAACTTCAATATAAAAATAAGATCGAATTATTACTTTACTCACAATTTAATCTCAATCGTGATCTTATAAAAGAATCCTTTCCCCTGCAGTTTTGATTACAAAAGTAGGAATTTATCTAGAAAAGTCGCTA
>NC_069009.1:1199746-1201139 GCF_001194135.2 Octopus bimaculoides
GATTTTACTTGGCTTGCCGGGTCTTCTCACGCACAGCACATTTCCAAAGGTCTCGGTCAGTAGTCATCGCCTCGGTGAGGCCCGATGTACGAAGGTCTTGCCTCACCACCTCAGCCCAGGTCTTCCTGGGCCTACCTCTTCCACGGGTTCCCTCAACTGTTAGGGTGTGGCACTTTTTCACGCAGCTATCCTCATCCATTCTCACCACATGTCCATACCAGCGCAATCGTCTCTCTTGCACACCACAACTGATGCTTCTAATGTTCAGCTTTTCTCTCAAGATACTTACACTCTGACGGGTGTTCACATTGACATTACACATCCAACGGAGCATACTGGCTTCCTTTCTTTGCGAGCTTACGTATGTCCTCAGCAGTTACAGCCCATGTTTCACTGCCATGTAGCATGGCTGTCACCATGCACAAAATGCGACCTTCTCTGATTCAGTAAACCAGTGCCATTTTTCTAAAATTACATCAAATTATACACACAACTGGATAAACATTAATAGTAATTTTTATTCATTCAGAAAATATCTTAAATGGAATATATATGAATATTATGAAAAAAACAGCTTTTATTAAAAATATCAGAATGGTAGATATTGATGAGAAGATATAAAAAATATAGGGTTAGCAACTTGTTAGAACATGCTGTTATATATTCTTTATTGTGTAGATACATTTATTGTTGTATAAGACATTCCTTTCAACAAATGACTTTTGATATTGATACAGTCACTCGAGAAATATATATGTAGTTAATTGACTTTTTTGAGAGGATATACCACAGAATCAGTTAAATTGGTTTCTCTTCCATATGAATGTGTCTGTGTTTATCTAAGCGATTCATTTGAGAGAATGATTCACCACAGATATCCCAATGACATGGTTTCTCTCCTAATGAATGAGTCTGTGAGTAGTCAAGTGATCTATTTCAGAGAATGATTCACCACAGACATCACAACGATGTGATTTCACTCCTGAATGAACACATTTGTGTCTACTTAAATGTCCCTTTTGAGTGAATGATTTATTGCAGATATCACAGTGATATGGCTTTTCACCTGTATGAATAAGTTTGTGTGAAGCTAAGTTACCACTTCGAGAGAATGATTTCCCACAGATATCACAGTGGTGAGGTTTCTCACCTGTATGGATAAATTTGTGAGTGGATAAGTCCCCACTTCGAGAGAATGATTTAGTACAGATATCACAGCGATATGGTTTCTCTCCTGTATGAGTACGTTTATGTACAGTTACAGCACTTCTGTGAGTGAATGATTTACCACAGATATCACAATGATGTGGCTTCTCTCCTGTATGAGTAAGTTTGTGTTTAGTTAAATGCTCCTTTTGGGAAAATGATTTTCCACAAGTATCACAGCAATATG
>NC_069009.1:1201401-1202877 GCF_001194135.2 Octopus bimaculoides
CACAGTGGTGTGGTTTCTCACCTGTATGAGTACGTTTGTGAAGAGTTAAATTAGTTTTGCAAGAGAAAGATTTATCACAGATATCACAGTGGTGTGGTTTCTCACCTGTATGAGTACGTTTGTGAAGAGTTAAATTACTTTTGCAAGAGAAAGATTTATCACAGTTGTCACACTGATATGGTTTCTCACCTGTATGAATACGTTTATGGGTAGCTAAATTAGTTCTGTAAGAAAATGATTTAACGCATATATCACAGTGATATGGTTTCTCTCCTGTATGAATACGTTTGTGTGTAGCTAACCTAACTTTCACGGAGAATGATTTATCACAGATATCACAATGATAGGATTTCTTGCCTGTATGAATAAGTTTGTGTGTAGCTAATTCATAGCCTTGAGAGAATGATTTACCACAGATATCACAGTGATATGGTTTCTCTCCTGTATGGGCACGTTTGTGTACAGTTAAAGAACTTCTGTGAGTGAATGATTTACCACAAATATCACAATGATATGGCTTCTCTCCTGTATGAGTAAGTCTGTGTGCAGCTAAGTTATTTTTCACAGAGAATGATTTATCACAGTTGTCACACTTATATGGTTTCTCACCTGTATGAATACGTTTATGGGCAACTAAATTACTTTTAAAAGAGAATGATTTACTGCACATATCACAGTGATACGGCTTCTCACCTGTATGAATGCGTTTGTGAAGAGTAACTTTACTACTTTGAGAGAATGGTTTACCACAGATATCACAGTGATATAGTTTCAATCCTGAATGAACCTGTTTGTGTACAGTGAGGCTGCTTTTGTGTGTAAATGATTTACCACAGACATCGCAGTGATATAGTTGCTCTCCAGTATGGATGTGCTTGTGAGCAGTTAAGTGGTGACTACGACTGAATGATTTACCACAGATATCACAGTGATATGGTCTCTCTCCTGTATGAATACGTTTATGTACACTTAAGAGATCATTACGAGAGAATGATTTACCACAAATATCACAATGGTATTTCCTCTCACCTGTATGAGTAGGTTTGTGGTTAGATAATGTGTTTCTGTGAGTAAATGATTTACCACAGATATCACAATGATATGGTTTCTCTCCTGTATGAAGGCGCTTGTGTACCGATAAACAGGAATGTTGAGAGAAAGATTTACCACAGACATCACAGTGATATGGCTTCTCACCTGTATGGATATGCATGTGAATAGCCAAAATAGATTTTTTAGAGAATGATTTACCACAGATATTACAGTGGTATGGCTTCTCTCCAGTATGAACACGTTTGTGTTCAGTTAAGGTATTTCTGTGAGCAAATGATTTCCCACAGGTATCACAATGATATGGTGTCTCACCTGTATGAATGCGTTTATGAGCAGTCAAGGTATTCTTTCTAGAAAATGATTCACCACATATGTCGCAATGGTACGGTTTCTCTCCTATATGAATATTTTTATGAACGTTTA
>NC_069009.1:1203605-1209457 GCF_001194135.2 Octopus bimaculoides
TCTTTAAGATGTTGCAAACGTCTTTACAAATTTATCCAAGTTTATTCAGAATTCAAATTTAAGTTGTACCCATTTCAGAGTGAATCCAAGAAATTTCACCAATAATGTACCTCAGAGGAAATATTTTACTGTAATCCACAATTAATTTACATAAACAGGGTTGTTACATCCAGTTCTGCATAACACTGTCTTCAAAATATAATGATTATTGATGACGCTTCTGATGTAAAATTCCTCTGATGCCAATGTCCTCTGATATTCTGAAATGATAGAGAAACAACAGTTTAAGATAGAGTGTAGCATTGGTTATGACAAAGACTTGGTGTTCATTTATATACAACATTTATTGCTACACTTTAGTTTGACCCTTCACTCCATGCAAAAATCCAAGTTTTTTTTTTCCTTCTTAGTGAAAATCGTACGGATAAAAGTATCAAAATTTACCTGTTTTTGTGTATAGCTTAACCAAGCTACAAGGTAAGAGTTAGTAATGAAATGTACTAAAAATAAATCTTAAATCACACACTTTTTGTTTTTGCCTAGTCGTATGAATTCCCGCGTGTACAACACAAATTCGCAAACACTTTCTCAAATTTTTTAAAAGATAAAGGCAATTATGAGAGATTATATGGCGTGCTTAAATCAGAATTTCGCGAAGCAACAACAGTTATTCCAATTTTTTAAAATTCGCATTTACACTACATTATGCGAGACCCTTCCGTCTGTAGATTAAAACAACGATTATTTTCGTTACATTTATCTATTTCCGTCAGTTTCTTTCCTTTAATTTACTGAACACATAAAAAAGATAGGTTGATGTGAATAATAGACACATTAATGACAAATCTACTGTGGAGATGGATGTCCAAATGAAAACTTCAGCTACAATAGACAATAGCAGGATATATATAACACTTACTTATTATTTATAGACCCAATGTAGAGGAGGAAGGTATCGCAATAAATCCAATGTGGACAATAAGCAGATAATATTTAGATCAGTTAAGGACGAGGTCGCAGTATATTCAGGTAGTCAAGGCAATCAATGATAGTTTCATAAGAAATTCTAGGTTTTATTTAGACGTTATGTTTTTAAGATTAGCGTAATAAAGAATGCAGTAGATAATCTCTCTACATAGTTAATTAGCAATCACGTCTATCAAATTAAATCTCAGCTAATTATCTGTTGAACGGATGTAACCGGTTATATATACAAGAGAATCAATCAACAGCAGGGAATGAAAAAAATATTACGGGAAAAAAAAGTTCAGTAATTGTTAGCGGGGAAGTAACTCTACATGGAAAGAGTTCTTTAGTCACACTAAGTGTACCTGTAATACGTGGTGGATTGTTCTAGGAGTCAATTTTTATATCCGTGGCAAACGTTGGGGATATATGATTTAATGAGTTCACACGACACACTTCGTGAGACCCCCAAAATGTCCTCAACAATTTCTTTTATTTCCTAATAAATAGGGTACATAGAGGGGACGAACTAGGACAGACAAAAAGGAACATATAGATCGTTGAGCTTTTTTTACAGATGATTTAACGAATGATTTTTATATGAGAATATATTATAATATGATGATGTTATTGTTTTAAAATTTTGATTACTTTTAGGTTGGATATGTCCCTCTAACCCGACCGTGTTGGCATGGCCCCTTGGATACACAACTTTCTTACGACATCCTTCCATCTTTTGGCAAATACTCTTTGCGACAAGCTCCTCCTCTCCAGACGGATCTTGGAAACAAGATGGACGGGGAAGTAGTTCACCAGCCCTCGCCTGGAGATGAACTGTCCTGTCGCAATTCCTTCCGAACGCCTCCTCCATGCCGTTTCTTTCAAAAAATGCCCTCAACAAATCCAACCGACGTCTTGTCTCAACCAATACCCCAGGAATGTCAATGATTTTCGCCACATCTCCCCTTTAGAGATTGGCTTACGTTGAAAGTTAATATTCTATTTATTTATTTTTCTTTCATTATATCTCCCGTTTTGATATTTTGCTCCTAGTGATGTTTAATATTTCTTCCATTTAGGTACTACTTACAACCGTCCTGTTTCAAATAATTAATTTTTTTCAAGTGCTATATATATATTGTTTTATTGACCACTTAGGGGCCCAAACACAGAGGAGACAGACAAAAGCACAAAGTGGGGGATCCTATTGACCTGATTCCGTTTCGAATCTTAGTTTATAAAGTCGGTAGCTATCCGCTATATACGTGTATGATATGTGAGTATATGTATTCATTTGAAAAGTAAAATTGACATCGCCGAATTTGAGCTCAGAACAAAAGAAACAATGATTGGCCTAAAGAATTGCCATAAATAATACAATTTCGTTTCGGTAATCAGAGCAAACTAATACATGTTTTATACATACCCCACTTTTATAGATTTTTGTCAGGATTATTTCTGGTGCCAGATATTCTTTTATCTCTTGTCTGAAATTAACGACTTTTCTAGATAAATTCCTACTTTTGTAATCAAAACTGCAGGGGAAAGGATTCTTTTATAAGATCACGATTGAGATTAAATTGTGAGTAAAGTAATAATTCGATCTTATTTTTATATTGAAGTTCCGTTTTCTCTTTGTACAAATTTCTTATGATCGGAAATCTTAGAATATTCAAGATTTGTTACATTTTACCCATCGTAAATACTATTCTAAGCCTGCTGAAATGAGGAAAATTAAGTAACTTACAGAAATACCGTCCAGAGTGTGTATATTACGATTACATCAGAATTTAATATGATGAAATACATTTGATGGGTTCACACCCATACAGAACTAACACACGTCACATGTATGGATGGTGGGGCATTTGTTTAAGCATCACACTTACGTAATTTACCATTATTATTATTGATATCTGAGTTCAAATTCCGCCGAGGTCCACTTTCCCTTTTCCAAATAAAATATAATTGAACAGTTGTGGTTTCTAACCATTTTTAAGCTTGGGGTAATCTACGACGATCTTTCGGACTGCAGCATGGCAGTTTGAGCTCGACTGAACCAACAATGCTTCTTACATTGATGCTGTGAGGTTCAGAGGTCAGGATGGTTGGCGTTAGCTTGAAAAGCTTGAGAAAACACATCAAGCTAAGTAAAAATGTGGTTTCCCTTGCATACAAGCTTATCCCTTGCAACCCTTTCAATCTTTTAATCTCTCTAATCTCTCATTATCTTGTTTGTTTGACACTGTTGTTTCTCTTTCATTTCAGATTATCAGATGACATCTGTTTCACAGAATTTTTACATAAGCTACATCATTCGTATTGAAATGTCTGAACAAGGATGTTACTTATAACACGTATAACCCTGTTTCTATAAATATATACTGAATTACTGCAAAATATATCTTCTGAACTGACATATGTAGCAAAATTTCTCTTCTTTATTGTCTGGAATACACAGAAAATTATATTTGTATTTGAATTAATCCTTTAACATTTCAAATGGGCATATCAATCCCAAATATTCTACGCATTCTATGTTAAAATTGCCCACACCTCGCCTTTCACACACACCCTACATTGTCATTCTAAAAATAAACAATCACATCATTGAAATCTGAACATGATAAGATAATGAATGATTATTAATATGGCAGTTGCCAGCATCTTCAAATATTAACAAAGATTATTATTGATGGAGATATATCAGTAGAAATATTTGTTAAGAGCAATATACAAAAAGAAAGACAACATTTGTATACTGTCACAAGAGAAAAGAAGATTATGGAAAATGAATTATATTGGAGTGAAGTTGAATATAAAAGAGAGTCTGAAGAACTTGATTTTCCTGGTGAGGAAATGAATGAAAAGGGCAAAATATCATATGATTGTGATACCTGTGGTAAATTATTCTCTCAGAAAGCTGACTTAGTCATTCACAAATGCATTCATACAGGAGAAAAACCATATCATTGTGATATCTGTGGTAAATCATTCGTTAATAATAGTTACTTAACTACACACATACGCATTCACACAGGAGAAAAGCCATATCATTGCGATATCTGTGGTAAATCATTTTCTCAGAATGGTAACTTGTCTCTTCATAAACGTATTCACACAGGAGAAAAGCCATATCATTGTGATATCTGTGGTAAATCCTTCTCTGGAAATTATTACTTAACTACTCACATACGTATTCATACAGGGGAAAAGCCATATTATTGTGATATCTGTGGTAAATCCTTCTCTGAAAGTGGTAACTTAACTAAGCACAAACTTGTCCATACCGAAGAGAAGCCATATCATTGCGATATCTGTGGTAAATCATTCTCTCAAAACGGCAACTTGACTCTTCACAAACGCATTCATACAGGAGAGAAGCCATATCAGTGTGATATCTGTGGTAAATCCTTCTCTGGAATTGATTACTTAACTAAGCACAAGCGTGTTCATACAGGAAAGAAGCCATATCAGTGTGATATTTGTGGTGAATCATTCTACGTAAATAGTCACGTAACTATTCACAAACGCATTCATACAGGAGAGAAGCCATATCATTGTGATATCTGTGGTAAATCATTTTCTCAGAATAGGAACTTGGCTCGCCACCAACGCAGTCATACAGGAGAGAAGCCATATCATTGTGATATCTGTGGTAAATCCTTTTCTGAAACTGGTAACTTAACTAAGCACAAACTTGTTCATACTGAAGAGAAGCTATATCATTGCGATATCTGTAGTAAATCATTTTCTCAAAATGGTAATTTAACTAAGCACAAGCTTGTTCATACCAAAGAGAAGCCATATCATTGCGATATCTGTGGTAAATCATATTCTCAAAATGGTAACTTGACTCTTCACAAACGCATTCATACAGGAGAGCAGCCATATCAGTGTGATATCTGTGGTAAGCCATTCTCTGAAACTGGTAACTTAACTAAGCACAGGCTTGTTCATACTGAAGACAAACCATATCATTGCAATGTCTGTGGTAAATCATTCTCTCAAAATGGTAACTTAACTAAGCATATGCTTGTTCATACGGGAGAGAAGCCATATCGTTGCGATATCTGTGGTAAATCATTTTCTCGAAATGGTACCTTGATTCTTCACAAACGCATTCATACAGGAGAGAAGCCGTATCAATGTGATATCTGTGGTAAATCCTTCTCTGGGATTGATTACTTAACTAAGCACAAGTGTGTTCATGCAGGAAAGAAGCCACATGGCTGTGATATTTGTGGTGAATCATTCTCCGGAGATAGTGACATAACTATTCACAAATGTATTCATACAAGAGAAAAGCCATATCATTGTGATATCTGTGGTAAATCATTTGCACAAAATATTAAGTTGACTTATCACAAACGCATTCATACAGGAGAGAAGCCATTTCAGTGTGATATCTGTGGTAAATCCTTCTCTGAAACTGGTAACTTGACTAAGCACAAGCTTGTTCATACCAAAGAGAAGCCATATCAGTGTGATATCTGTGGTAAATCCTTCTCTGGAAGTAATCATGTAACTGCTCACAAGCGTGTTCATACAGGTGAGAAGCCATATCATTGTGATATCTGTGGTAAATCATTTTCTCAAAATAGTCACCTGACTAGACACAAACGCATTCATACAAGAGAAGTCACATTACTGTAATACCTGTGGTAAATCATTTCCCAAAAACTGTACTTTATCTAGTCTCGAACATTTTCATACATGAGAGAAGCCATATCATTGTGACATGTAGCAAATGATTTACTTATAAAAGCAGCTTAACTACTCACAAGAGCATCCACATGACAGACAAACCATTCCAGTGATCCGTCATCGTTCTTTTCAAGAGCAAAGGAACGCTCCTCAGTAAACAACTCCAGACTTGTTTTTTT
>NC_069009.1:1210742-1215500 GCF_001194135.2 Octopus bimaculoides
AGTCCACTCCCCACCCCCGATTCGTTGGTGCAAATTTTTGTTTTTTTGTATCCATTTCATACACATTTTTTACCCTTGTTACACTTGTTTGTTTTTGTTGTTTGCTTGCTTTGGTGAGCGAGGGTTAAAGTAAAACTCAACCAAAAGACCAAAAAGAAACTTGTTTTACAGAAAAGTAAATATTCTTCGCAAAATATAAAAAAAAAGATTTTATGATAGTTATTAAGGCGGTGAGATGGCAGAATCGTTAGCATGCCGGACGAAATGCTTAGCGGTATTTCGTCTGCTGCTACGTTCTGAATTAAAATTCCGCTGAAGAGTTGTTCTGCTTGACATAAAAGTTTCGTTTCGATGTTCAAAACAAACTAATACATGTTTTATACATACCCCATTTTTATAGGTTTTTGTCAGGATTACTTCTGCTGCCAGATATTCTTTTATCTCTTGTCTGAAAAATAGCGACTTTTCTGGAAGAATTCCTACTTCTGTAATCAAAACTGCAGGGGAAAGGATTCTTTTATAAGATCACGATTGAGATTAAATTGTGAGTAAAGTAATAATTCGATCTTATTTTTATATTGAAGTTCGTTTTCTCTTTGTACAAATTTCTTATGATCGGAAATCTTAGAATATTCAAGATTTGTTACATTTTACCCATCGTAAATACTATTCTAAACCTGCTGAAATGTGGAAAATTAAGTAACTTACAGAAATACCGTCCAGAGTGTGTATATTACGATTACATCAGAATTTAATATGATGAAATACATTTGATGGGTTCACACCCTTACATAACTGACACACGTCACATGTATGGATGGTGGGGCATTTGTTTAAGCATTGCACTCACGTAATTTACCATTATTATTATTGATTTCTGAGTTCAAATTCCGCCGAGGTCCACTTTTCTTTTTCCAAATAAAATATAAAAGAACAGTTGTGATTTCTAACCATTTTTTTTTAGCTTGGGGTACTCTACGACGATCTTTGGGACTACAGCATGGCAGTTTATTAGGAAGCAGCGGAAGAGCTCGACTGAACCAACAATGCTTTTTACATTGATGCTGGGAAGTCGAATGGTCAGGATTAACAGGTTCTACGAAGAGGGTAAAGAGTACAGAAAACACAAAGAGAATATTTCCTTCATCAGCTGCCGCCATTATGAAAATAAGTGTTTATATATATATATATATATATATATATATATATATATAAACACAAGTGTATGTCTTTGTGTTAGTGTTTCTTCCCGTACCCCCCATTCTCACTTAACAAATGGTGTTGGCACATTTACATCCATATGAGTTTCAGGCATAACAAAAAATAAGTACACAAACAGTTGTGGTGCTTCCTTTGTTGCAGATGTATTTCGTCAGGTGACTTGTCGAAAGTAACTCATATTTTAATTTCTGTTTTGCTTATTTCAATTTGAATACATTTTGGTAGTTGGTATATGTGAAACTTCTTTTAGTTTCCATCTATGAAATTCTTACCCAAGGCTTTCATTGGCCACTCTGAGACTGAACCCAGAACCATGGGGTTGGTAAGCAAAATTTTTACCACACAACCATGCCTGGTCATGTCTGTATAAAAACGTAGTAAAACTTTCACTGTTTTAATCTCTCTAATAATCTCGTATGTTTGACACTGTTGTTTCTCTTTCATTTCAGATTATCAGATGACCTCTGCATCACAGAATTTTTATATAAGCTACATCATTCGTATTGAAAGTATTTTAAAGTCTGAGCGAGGATGTTATTTATAACACGCATAACGTTGATTCTATAAATATATACAGAATTATTGCAAAATATATCTTCTGAACTGACATATGTAGCAAAATTTCTCTTCTTTATTGTCTGGAATACACAGAAAATTATATTTGTATTTGAATTAATCCTTTAACATTTCATCTGGGCATATCAATCCCAAATATTCTACGCATTCTATGTTAAAATTGCCCACATCTCGCCTTTCACACACACCCTACATTGTCATTCTAAAAATAAACAATCACATCATTGAAATCTGAACATGATAAGATAATGAATGATTATTAATATGGCAGTTGCCAGCATCTTCAAATATTAACAAAGATTATTATTGATGGAGATATATCAGTAGAAATATTTGTTAAGAGCAATATCCAAAAGGAAGGAAAATATTTGTGTACTGTCACAAGAGAAAGGAAGATTATGGAAAATGAATTATATTGCAGTGAAGTTGAATATAAAAAAGAGTCTGAAGAAATTGATTTTCCTGATGAGGAAAAGAATAAAAAGAGAAAAATATATGATTGTAATATCTGTGGTAAACTATTCTCTCAGAAAGCTAACTTAGTCACTCACCTACGTGTTCACACAGGAGAAAAGCCATATCATTGCGATACTTGTGGTAAATCATTTTCTCGGAATGGTAAATTGTCTCTTCATAAGCGTATTCACACAGGAGAAAAGCCATATCATTGTGATATCTGTGGTAAATCCTTCTCTGCAAATTATTACTTAACTACTCACATACGTACTCATACAGGGGAGAAGCCATATCATTGTGATATCTGTGGTAGATCCTTCTCTGAAAGTGGTAACTTAACTAAACACAAACTTGTCCATACTGAAGAGAAGCCATATCATTGCGACATCTGTGGTAAATCATTTTCTCAAAATGGTTCCTTGATGCTTCACAAACGCATTCATACAGGAGAGAAGCCATATCAGTGTGATATCTGTGGTAAATCCTTCTCTAAAACTGGGAGCTTAACTCAGCACAAGGTTGTTCATACTGAAGAGAAGCTATATCATTGCGACATCTGTGGTAAATCATTTTCTCAAAATGGTAACTTGATTAAGCACAAGCTTATTCATACCGAAGAGAAGTCATATCATTGTGATATCTGTGGTAAATCATTTTCTGAAAATGGTAACTTAACTAGGCACAAACGACTTCATTCAGGAGAGAAGCCACATTATTGCGATGTCTGTGGTAAATCATTTTCTCAAAATAGTACCTTGAATCTTCACAAACGCATTCATACGGGAGAGAAGCCATATCAATGTGATATCTGTGGTAAATCCTTCTCTGAAAGTGGTAACTTAACTAAGCACAAACTTATTCATACTGAAGAGAAGCCATATCATTGCGACATCTGTGGTAAATCATTTTCTCAAAATGGTAATTTGACTTGCCACAAACGCATTCATGCAGGAGAGAAGCCATATCATTGCGACATCTGTGGTAAATCATTTTCTCAAAATATTAATTTGACTTGCCACAAACGCATTCATACAGGAGAGAAGCCATATCAGTGTGATATCTGTGGTAAATTCTTTGCTGGAATTGATTACTTATCTAAGCACCTACGTGTTCATACAGGAAAGAAGCCACATGGCTGTGATATTTGTCGTGAATCATTCCTCGGAAATAGTGACGTAACTATTAACGAATGTATTCATACGGAAGAGAAGCCATATCAGTGTGATATCTGTGGTAAATCATTCTCTGGAAGTAGTCAAATTACTGCTCACAAGCGTGTTCATACAGGAGAAAAGCCATATCATTGTGATATCTGTGGTAAATCATTTTCTCAAAATAGTCACCTGACTAGACACAAACGCATTCATACAAGAGAAGTCACATTACTGTAATACCTGTGGTAAATCATTTCCCAAAATAGCACTTTAACTGGTCACAAACGTTTACATACAGAGGAGAAGCCATATCATTGTGACATGTAGCAAATGATTTACTTATAAAAGCAGCTTAACTACTCACAAGAGCATTCACATGACAGACAAACCATTCCAGTGATCGGTCATCGTTCTTTTCAAGAGCAAAGGAACGCTTCTCAGTAAACAACTCCAGACTTGTTTTTTTTCACTTGCGAATCAGTGGTCACGTCTACAAATGATGGTGTCCCTGAGTCTTCTGAAAGTGATTCAGAAAACAATTATAATATATTTTGTCTCTTCTAAATGATCTGGACATTCTTTTTCCTTTAAATAAAATATTCTTTACATTCTACTGTTGTTTTCTTGTCATTTATTTACAAGTATTATAAATCTTAGAGGTAAAATATTTTTCTGCCTCTATCGGAAATTATTGCTTTTTGCTTTATGAGTTTTCACTTTAGGAGCAGTCTCCAGGATTAGATTAACTCATATATCAAGGCATTATTGTCTCTGACATTATTTTGGCACAAGGCCCAAATAGCCACATGGATCGGCATGTGTGCTTTTTACATGAACAAGGACACGTGCATTTTACAGGGAGTGGCACAATATATATATATATATATATATATATATACACACATCTGTGTGTGAAGCTATGCACCTTCACATTTGTGCCAGGCTGTGTATTGTGTTCTTGAGCAAGATATTTCATGTTGTTCCAGTTTACTCAGCTGTGGAAAAATGAATTGTGATGTCACTAGTGCAAAGCTGTATTGGCCCCTTTGCCTTTCCCTTGTACAACATACGGTATTTTGTCAGCTGTTGTGTGTCATTATCTATATTCTTTTATTTTATTCCTAACAAATCTTTCTTCTGCTACATCTCCGTCTGTCCAACTGATTAAAATTCAATTTATTTATTTGTGCAGCTGATGATAGACCTGCATTTATATTGATGTAATGATTGCATTGTTCAATTAAATGGAGTTACTTGAAACGGTTGTACTGCATCACTTCTTGATATCCTGAGGCTTCTTTCAAAATTTATTCATCTTACTTCGAGCTGTGTGATTAATACCAGACTGATG
>NC_069009.1:1215540-1219413 GCF_001194135.2 Octopus bimaculoides
CGGTCTCTTTTTGCCGAACCTCTATGTTACGGGGACGTAAACACACCAGCATCAGTTGTCAAGCGATGTTGGGGGGACAAACACAAACACACAACATAAATATATATATACATATATACGACAGGCTTCTTTCAGTTTCCGTCTACCAAATCCACTCACAAGGCTTTGGTCGGCCCGAGGCTATAGTAGAAGACACTTGCCCAAGGTGCCACGCAGTGGGAATGAACCCGGAACCATGTGGTTGGTAAGCAAGCTACTTAGCACACAGCCACTCCTGCGCCTATATATATATAATATGTATGTATGTATATAGAATTGCACCTAGAAATAAAAGAAATGAGTGAAATCCGTGAAAGTAGATAATTTAAGAAATTGCCCCACCCTTCCAACAGCGATTACCATTACAATCAAGATTTTATGATAGTTATTAAGGCGGTGAGATGGCAGAATCGTTAGCACGCCGGACGAAATGCTTAGTGGTATTTCGTCTGCTGCTACGTTCTGAGTTCAAATTCCTCCGAAGTCGACTTTGCCTTTCGGGGTCGATTGAATAAGAATCAGTTATGCACTGAAAACAATGTAATCGACTTAAATCCTTATGTCTGTTCCTGTTTGTCCCCTCTATGTTTAACCCCCTGTGGGCAGTAAAGAAATGTATATTGATAAGGATATATCTAGGGTGTGCGGGAGGGTATTTCTTTTGTGGGGGAAAAATTGTTTTTAAAATCATAATTTCCGTATTTGTCTACGGGAAACCCGAAAGTGATATTCGCAAAAAACAAACAAACAATATTTTCTATAAGGATCTTTTCGGTTTGGTTGCCAGGACTACTTTTCTGTTGTTCGAACTGATATAATATTTAATAAATTCTAGGCTAATTAACGACGTGAAAGTAGTTTTCGCTATCAATCAATAAATAAATTTTGGCCGCTGGCAACCTAACACAAAGGATCCGCAAGAAAGCCCGAAATTTGGGGTAGGGAGCTAGTCGATTACAGCAACCCTAGTGTACAACTGGCACTTATTTTATCGACACCAAAAGGATGAAAGGCAAAGTCGACCACCACGGAATTAAAACCGCTAAGCATTACAAGAGCATTACAACACAGTTTTCCCAAGCGGTCACCCATCTAAGTATTCAGAAGGTTCCACGTTGTTTAAGTTCGGTAAACGGACGAGAACCGGCACATTCAACGTGGCTGTAATAATAAGAACAGTTTTAAAACATTTATTCACATTTTCTAAATAGCAGCGTTTTGTCAGTGGTTCGTAGAAGTTGTTCTGCTTGACATAACTGTTTCGTTTCGGTGTTCAAAGCAAACCAATGCCTGTTTTATACATACCCCATTCTTATATTATTTTGTCAAAATTATTTCTGGTGCCAGATATTCTTTTATCTCTTGTCTGAAATTAGCGACCTTTCTGGAGGAATTTCTACTTCTGTATCAAAACTACAAGGGAAGGGACTCTTTCGAAGATATCAAATGACATTAAATTGTAAGTAAAATAATAATTTCATCTTATTTTTATATTGAAGTTCGTTTTCTTTTTGTACAGATTTCTTATAATCGGAAATCTTAAAATATTCAAGATTTGTTTACATTTTACCCATCGTAAATACTATTCTAAACCTGCTGAAATTGATATTTTTTAATGAAATTTTCTCCAATAACCTTTCAGAGTGTGTATATTACACTTTTCTTTTCCCAAATAAAATATAAAAGAACAGTTGTGGTTTCTAACCATTTTTTAGCTTGGGGTACTCTACGACAATCTTTCGGACTGCAGCATGGCAGTTTGTTAAGAAGCATTGGAAGAGCTCGACTGAACCCCAACAATGCTTCTTACATTGATTCTGGGAAGTTCAATGGTGAAGATTAACAGGTTCTATGAAGAGAGTAACTGCAACGCATCCATGGTTGTGTAATCAGCTAATGAAAGATTCACTATGACTCGAGCTCTCATTTCAAATTCATGCTAATAGAATTGGATGGCGACAGGGAATCATAGGAAACCAGGAAAGTATGGTCATGTCTGTATAATAATGTAGTAAAACTTTCAATCTTTTAATCTCTCTAATCTCTAATAATCTTGTATGTTTGACTCTGTTGTTTCTCTTTCATTTCAGATCATCAGACGACATCTGTTTCAGAGAATTTTTATATAAACTACATCATTAGTATTGAACATCTTAAAGACTGAGCAAAGATGTTATACATAACACGTAAAGATCAGTAGAAATATTTGTTAAGAGCAATATACAAAAGGAAGGAAAATATTTGTGTACTGTGACGAGAGAAAGGAACAATATGGAAAATGAATTATATCAGAGTGAAGTTGAATATAAAAAAGAGTCTGAAGAAATTGATTTTCCTGATGAGGAAAAGAATGAAAAGAGCAAAATATCATATGATTGTGATACCTGTGGTAAATTATTCTCTCGGAAAGCTGACTTAGTCATTCACCAAGGTATTCATACAGGAGAGAAGCCATATTGCTGTGATATCTGTGATAAACCATTGTCAGACCGTATGACCTTAACAAGACACAGACAGATTCACCTAAAAGGAAAATATTTACACTGTGATGTCTGTGGTAAATCATTTTCTGATACTCATCATTTAACTTCTCACAAACGCATTCATACAGGAGAAAAACCATATCGCTGTGATATCTGTGGTAAATCATTCTATGAAAATAGCTACTTAACTACACACATACGTATTCACACAGGAGAAAAGCCGTATCATTGCGACATCTGTGGTAAATCATTTTCTCAGAATGGTACCTTGTTGCTTCACAAACGCATTCATACAGGAGAAAAACCATATCACTGTGATATCTGTGGTAAATCATTCGTTAATAATAGTTACTTAACTACACACATACGTATTCACACGGGAGAAAAGCCGTATCATTGCGACATTTGTGGTAAATCATTTTCTCAGAATGGTACCTTGTTACTTCACAAACGCATTCATACAGGAGAGAAGCCATATCATTGTGATATCTGTGGTAAATCATTCTCTGAGACTGGGAACTTAACTAGGCACAAGCTTGTCCATACCGAAGAGAAGCCATGTCTTTGCGACATCTGTGGTAAATCACTTTCTCATAAGAGGCACTTGGCTCGCCACAAACGGATCCATACAGGAGAGAAGCCATATCAGTGTGATATCTGTGGTAAATCATTCTCTGACACTGGGAACTTAACTAAGCACAATGTTGTTCATACTGAAGAGAAGCTATATCATTGCGATATTTGTGGTAAATCATTTACTCGAAATGGTACCTTAACCAAGCACAAGCTTGTTCATACCAAAGAGAAGCCATATCATTGTGATATTTGTGGTGAATCATTCCCTGGAAATAGTGACGTAACTATTCATGAATGTATTCATACAGGAGAAATGCCATATCGTTGCGATATCTGCGGTAAATCATTTTCTCAAAATATTAATTTGACTTGCCACAAACGCATTCATGCAGGAGAGAAACCATATCAGTGTGATATCTGTGGTAAATCATTCTCTGTAAGTAGTCATATAACTGCTCACAAGCGTGTTCATACAGGAGAGAAGCCATATCACTGTGATATCTGTGGTAAATCATTTTCTCAAAATAGTCACCTGACTAGACACAGACACATTCATACAAGAGAAGTCATATCACTGTAATACCTGTGGTAAATCATTTCCCAAAAACAGCACTTTATCTAGTCTCTGACTTTTTCATACATGAGAAAAGCCATATCATTGTAACATGTGGCAATTCATTTGCTTATAGAAGCAGCTTAACTACTTCCTTAGACATTCGTATGAGAGACAAACCATACCAGTCATCTGTCATCATTGTTCTCCATGTCCACATTT
>NC_069009.1:1219891-1221034 GCF_001194135.2 Octopus bimaculoides
TGGATCCTAGTGCATCTCTCTGTTTGACCAGCTTTTGTCAAACTGTCTAATTAATGTTAGAAAAAGAATGCTCGTCTTTTTTTACTTGTGAATCAGTGGTCACGTCTACAAATGATGGTGTCCCTGAGTCTTGTGAAAGTGATTCAGAAAACAATTATAATATATTTTGTCTATTCTAAATGATCTGGACATTCTTTTTACTTTAAATAAAATATTCTTTACATTCTTCTGTTGTTTTCTTGTCATTTATTTACAAGTATTATAAATCTTAGAGGTAAAATATTTTTCTGCCTCTATCGGAAATTATTGCTTTTTACTTTATGAGTTTTCACTTTAGGAGCAGTCTCCAGGATTAGATTAACTTGTATATCAAGGCATTATTGTCTCTGACATTATTTTGGCACAAGGCCAGCAATTTCAGGGGAAGGAATAAGTTGAATAACCACGTGGGTCGGCATGTGTGCTTTTTACAAGAACTAGGACACGTGCATTTTACAGGGAGTGGCATGATATATATATATATATATATATATATATATGTGTGTGTGTGTGTGAAGCTATGCGCCTTCACATATATATGTGAAGGCACATGGCTCAGCGGTTAGAGCATTGGGCTCAAAATTGCGAGGTAGTGAGTTCAGTTCCCATGCCAGGCTGTGTATTGTGTTCTTGAGCAAGATATTTCATGTTGCTCCAGTTTACTCAGCTGTGGAAAAATGAACTGTGATGTCACTAGTGCAAAGCTGTATTGGCCCCTTTGCCTTTCCCTTGTACAACATCGGTGGTGTGGCGAGTGGAAGCTGGTATGCATGGGTGACTGCTGGTTTTCTATAAACAACATTGCCCAGACTTGTACCCTGGAGGGGATCTTTCTAGGTGCAATCCCATGGTCATTCAGGACTAATGGTGGAGTTTTCTCCTTTACTTTATATATATATATATATAATAATATTAGGGACAAAATCCAAAATTACAGGTTAAAACTCAATTAAAATCAAATGATTTTTACTGTTTTATATTATACTCATTTATTGTGCTTTTAATTATTAATTTTTCTCTATGTGATAGTGGATTTTCATCGATGAGTTCTTGAAACTTGGTTCTTTCCCCAAAAACTATGTATATATATATATATATATATAT
>NC_069009.1:1221673-1231246 GCF_001194135.2 Octopus bimaculoides
GGAAATTAAATACGCTTTACACCGCTTAATCAGCCAAAGGAGTAAATATAAACAACTGAATACTTGTCAGTGATTGGTTGAAATTATCGAAATAAGACAATTTTTTACATGAAATAAATTCGAATACAAAAATATTTTTCTGTTCTATAACACAAAATAGATAAGTATACGAAGTTTGAAAGTCTTTCCGTACCAAAAACACTACGTAAAACATTAATGAAAAATGTGGCCCCTGTTTTAAAAAAGATCCACTTTTCTTTATACTGGATAGCATAATGCTTACTTTTTCTGTATAAATTTACTAAAACCATTAAATGGTTAACTACTTTTTGAAGTTTCACATTCATGCTGGTAATCACAGCCTTGGCCATATTTTACTGATATATATATATTTGTATGCATTCTGAAGTAGATGGTTTCTACGCAGAGGGTCAACATTTCCATCAAGTTTCCTATTGGTATACAAGTATGTTCTTTTAGATGGGTGTCTGTCACTAGTTTTTTCTTGAATCACCGATGGTGCTTCACCAGTTGGGACTTTGGTGAACAGACTTATTACATCTAGACTCACCATCTGGTTGGATCCAATGGGGGTATCTTTGATCAATTCTGTGAAGTGGATGGAATTCTTCGTGTATGATGTTGACTTTCTTGCTAATGAACTGATTATAAATACCTTAGGTACGAGAACCCAGGTTCGAAATTTCCCTAATACACCTGATGAAGGCTGGAGAGTGTATCAGCCGAAATGTTGTGTTAACAAACAAGATGAAGACAAATATCCCTCAAATGTAAATAAGGTAGGTACATTTTTGTTTCCTTTTATTTATTATTTATTTACTATTGTTTATTTTATTTATTTTCATATGTGAAAGACTAATTATTTCTTGCATAAAATTATATATTATCATCAACTGACCAACATTCTGTTTTGTTATTAGATGGTTCTGAATGTTATAAAAGTGAGAAACCTTTCCTTTCAGATTCACAATAGACTAAGAAATACAAATAGAAATATTGAGGGAGAATTAGACGACATTCGAGCGAGATCGTTGCCAGTGCCCCTGGACTGGCTCCTGTGCAGGTGGCTCGTAAAATACACCATTTTGAGCGTGGCCGTTGCCAGTACCGCCTGACTGGCCTTCATGCCGGGTGGCACGTGAAAAGCACCCGCTAGACTCTCGGAGTGGTTGGCGTTAGGAAGGGCATCCAGCTGTAGAAACTCTGCCAAATTAGATTGGAGCCTGGTGTAGCCATCTGGTTTCACCAGTCCTCAGTCAAATCCTCCAACCCATGCTAGCATGGAAAGCGGACGTTAAATGATGATGATGATGATATACATATATGTATGTATATAAATATATATATGTGTATATATAGCTGTAGAAACTCTGCCAAATCAGATTGGAGCCTGGTGTAGCCATCTGGTTTCACCAGTCCTCAGTCAAATCGTCCAACCCATGCTAGCATGGAAAGTGGACGTTAAACGATAATGATGATGATAGAAGAATGAGGATCATTTCTTGACGAAGAACCAGATGATGAGGAATCTGAAGAGGAAGAAGAGAATATAGCAGAGGGAGAAACTGAAGCAGATGGTTGCAGACTTCTGCAGATGGTTCTTTGGAAGAAACAGATGAAGTTGTAGTGACGCCTTTCCCTACAAAGTTAATAATGATGAAGATGAACAGCAGGCTACCAGGAACACAGAAAAACAGTTTATAGGCAAAAATAATGGAACTCTCTGGAAAGGAGTTCCCCCATGTCTTCCACAGCATACAAAACAATTATCAGGATTCGCCAGGACCAAGAGCAGCAAATCAATTTCTTCAGACTCTTTTATATTCATCTTCACTCCAATATGATTCATTTTCCATAATCTTCCTACAGAGAAGGATTTACCACAGATATGACAATGATATGGCTTCTCTCCTGTATGTGTACGCTTGTGGCTAGTCAAGTTACTATTTTCTGAAAATGATTTACCACAGATATCGCAATGATATGGCTTCTCCCCTGTATGAATGCATTTGTGGTAAGTCAAGTTACCATTCTGAGAAAATGATTTACCACAGATATCGCAATGATATGTCTTCTCTCCTGTGTGAACACGTTGGTGAATGACTAAGTCAGCTTTCCGAGAGAATAATTTACCACAAGTATCACAGTTATATGATGTTTTGTCCCTTTCATTCTTTTCCTCATCAGGAAAATCAATTTCTTCAGACTCTTTTTTTACATTCAACTTCACTCCAATATAATTCATTTTCCATAATCTTTGTTTCTCTCGTCACAGTACACAAATATTTTCCTTCTTCTCGTATATTGCTCTTAAATATTTCTACTGATTTATCTCCATCAATAGTGTTCTTTGTTAATATCTGAAGATGCTGCAAGCTGCCTTGTTAATTGCTTTAACTCTTTAACATTCCGATTACTCTGTCAGATGTAATACTTATTTATTCAAATTCTTTTGAATTAATCATTCATTATCTTATCATGTTCAGATTTCAATGATGGGATTCTTTATGTTTACAATGACATTGCAGGGTGAGTGTAAGGGGTCAGATGTGGGCAGTTTTAACATAAAATAGCAAGAATATTTGGTACTGTTATGGTCAGTTGAAATGCTAAAGGATTAATTAAAATACAAATATAATTTTCTGTGTCTTCCAGACAATAAAGAAGAGAAAGTTTGCTACATATATCAATTCAGAAGATATACTTTGCAGTAATTCAGTATATATTTATAGAAACAGGGTTATACGTGTTATGTATAACATCTTTTGCTCAGTTTTTAAAAGACATTCAATACGAATGACATTGTTTATATAAAAATTCTGTGATGCAGAGGTCATTTGATAATCTGAAACGAAAAGAAACAACAGTGTCAAACATACAAGATTATTAGAGATTAGAGAGATTAAAACAGTGAAAGTTTTACTACATTTTTATACAGACATGACCAGCCATGGTTGTGTGCTAAGAATTTTGCTTACCAATCCCATGGTTCTGGGTTCAGTCTCAGAGTGGCCAACGAGAGCCTTGGGCAAGAATTTCGTAGATGGAAACTAAAAGTTTCACATATACCAACTACCAAAATATATTCAAATTGAAATAAGCAAAACAGAAATTAAAATATATGAGTTACTTTTGACAAGTCACCTGATGATACACATCTGCAACGAGAGAAGCTGAAATTATTACTTTACTCGCAATTTAATCTCACTCGTTATCTAAGAAAGTAGAAATTCATCCAGAAAAGTCGCTAATTTCAGACAAGAGATAAAAGAACATGTGTCACCAGAAATAATCCTAACAAAATAGGTGCAGGATTGGCTGTGTGGTAAGTAGCTTCCTTACCAACCACATGGTTCTGGGTCCAGCCCCACTGCGTGGCACCTTGGGCAAGTGTCTTCTACTATAGCCTCAGGCCGACCAAAGCCTTGTGAGTGGATTTGGTAGACGGAAACTGAAAGAAGCCCGTCGTATATATGTATATATATATATATATGTATTTGTGTGTGTTTGTATGTCTGTGTTTGTCCCTCCAACATCGCTTGACAACCGATGCTGGTGTGTTTACGTCTCCGTAACCTAGCGATTCGGCAAAAGAGACCGATAGAATAAGTACTAGGCTTCCAAAGAATAAGTCCTGGGGGCGATTTGCTCGACTAAAGGCGGTGCTCCAGCATGGCCGCAGTCAAATGACTGAAACAAGTAAAAGAGTAAAAACCTATAAAAATGGGGTATGTATAAAACATGTATTAGTTTGCTTTAAATAACGAAACGAATTGTAGTTTGTTTTTGGATTTGGTTTGCAAGATTCTTTATGTGATTTCGTGTGTTGAAGCATATTCTTTTGTGTCTGGGGAGAGTCATTTTCTTTTTGTGCCTTATAATTTAACACATTCACCGGTAAAATTTCCACTTATTTCTTATTTTTATTTTCCTAAAATTTTCGGTGCGTCTTGCAACCTTTTCAATAGTCAACAGAAAAGGTTGCAAGACGCAACGAAAATTTTAGAAAAATGAAAATAAGAAATAAGTGGAAATTTTACCTGTGAGTGGGTTAATTACAAGGCACAAAAGACCTTGTTTGTAAAAAAACTTTTGGACCTGGATTTGCATCCCCCAAGCAAATTTCGTTCCCCAGACAGTGGGGCCTGAGGTGAAAAAAGGTTGAGAAACAGTGGTCAACAATAATAAATATGTTGTTTATTTGCTTTGTTATGGATTAGATCTGTTTAATTATTAATTTCATACAATCAGTACAGGTCAATATGGAATTAATATCGATCTTTGATCAGCAACATCAAAAAGTTTTCAATCACCGATGTTCACCTTATTTTTTCTAAATAATATATATTATACACCTTGCGTGTTATTGCTGTATAATCCAATATTTACAGCGAAACATCTTTAACTACACCAAATGTTTTCTCCAATATCACAAAAGACTCGTATTTCATTTCAACTGAAATTAATTATTGAAAAAAAACAAAAAAAACAAGACATCTTCCAAAGTGAATTTCGTTTCACCATATATATATATATATATATATATATATATATATATATATATATATACACGCAGTGAGAAGAATACATGTTTATTATTTCTAAGCAAAAATTGCCTAAATTATAAAAATATTCCCTATTAAATTTACTAAATTTCTGTAAATGTTTTTTATCTTTTACACCTGGTAGACTTAGTACAATGTCGGAAGGTACAATACAAATTAGTAACCTCACACATGGCGTTTCTAAACATGTTTCTACAGAAGAAGAGGCATCGACCTGGCTCTAAATCTGTTTGAGGAACAAATGAAATACCTGTTCTTATTTTTAACGAACTTCTCGAACGGAAGTCTGAAAAGATGAAGAAATCAGGTGACAATACCTGAACAAGTGTTTTCTTCGTTTCGTTTATCCCTAGCCAGGTTTTGTAATGTCTGTTGTGAAATTTCAGTTAATGAATGAAATGAAAGGAAGAAATACGAGATTGGATATATATGAGAAATACAAGTCCTTTATCCGGAAGTAGGTAATTAACGACTGATTTGATTAATTGAATAATACAATTAGTATCAATTATATCCATAGTAGTCACTATTTATCGAAGTATAATAATCAATGAATGACAATTTGATTGTCTAATATTAAATATATACATATGTTTGGATATAGGTATATTCGTATAACCACAAGGTGATTTCCTATTTGACGTTCGTAAAATCATAGACATCCAACAAGTTTATTTCGATAAAACATTTCATTAATTATAAGTGGAACACACTAAGAACAGCGAGTAAAAAGTGAGGTTGAAATGTTTGAGTTATTTTGAATAGAGTTTCGCCCTGGGCATATCAGAGAATTCTTCAACAATCCACGGCGAGAACACCAAGCAGTATAAGTAACTGAAACTGAGAAAGAATCCCTAATATTATTGTTATATATATATATATATATATATATATATATATATATATATATATATATATATATATATATGTATGTATGTATGTATGTATGTATGTGTGTGTGTGTGTACACATACACACATGACTGACCTCTTTCAGTTTTGGTCTACCAAATCCACTCTCAAGATTCTGGTTGTCTTGAGGTTAATGTAGGAGTCACTTGCCCAAGGTGCCATGCAGTGGGACTGAACCTGGAACCACGTGACCAGGAAGTGAACTTCTTAACCACATAACCATCTCTGTGTCTATATTATTGTTATAGAAAAGTAATAAAATGTCCACTGTTGTGTCTCTTCTGTTTAAGTATCTTCTATATCTTACCCTGTTGTTTCTCTTTTATTTCAGAATATCAGATGACATTGGCATAATGATCATTTCTCCATCCAGGCCCATCATCAATATTGAATTGGCTTTTAAAGACTAAAGGAACATGTTATAGAAACCAGATGTAATACTGTTTCTATAACTCTATGGGGAATTACAGAGGTGAACAGCGACATTTCTCTACTTTACTGTCTGGATTGTGTGCAACATGAATTTGTAAATAGATTTGAATAAATTTACAAAGTAATTTGCTGCTTCTTCAGATATCAGTGAAGATTGCAGTTGATAGAAAATGTAACAGTCAAAAATATTTGTAACAAATATAAGAGCAAAAACAAGAAATCTATGTGTATATTTTGGTGGAAGAAGAAAAGATAAAGGAAAATTAATTAATGTGAAGGACTTATAAAAGGTTAATTTTAAGTGAAGATATGCTGAAGATGGTAGAAAAATCACCGCTTTACTGTGATATCTGTGGTAAATCATTCTCTCAGAAACGGAACTTGAATAACCATAAATGTAATCGTTCAGAAGAGAAGCCATATCACTGTGATACCTGTGGTAAGTCCTTCTCTCAAAATGTTTATCTCACTATGCACAAGCGCATTCATACCGGAGAGAAGCCACATCACTGTGACATCTGTGGTAAATCATTCTCTCAGAAAGGGAACTTAACTACTCACAAGCGTATTCATACAGGAGAGAAACCATATCACTGTGATATCTGTGGTATATCATTCTCTCAAAACGTTTTTCTCACTATTCACAAACGTATTCATACAGGAGAGAAGCCATACCAGTGTGATATCTGTGGTAAATCTTTCTTTCAGAATCATCACCTGACGTCTCACAAATACATTCATACAGGGGAAAAACCAAATCACTGTGATATCTGTGGCAAAGCATTTTCACTAATGCATCTACTAACTAAACACAAACGTAGCCATACAGGAGAGAAGCCATATCAGTGTGATATCTGTGTTAAATCATTCTCTGAAAGTAGTAACTTAACTGCGCACAAACGCATTCATACAGGAGAGAAACCATATCACTGTGATATCTGTGGGAAATCGTTCTCTCACAGTAGTGATTTAACTACTCACAAGCGGGTTCATACTGGAGAAGAGCCATATCACTGTGATATCTGTGGTAAATCTTTCTCTCAGAAAACTAACCTCACTACACACAAGCGTATTCATACGGGCGAGAAGCCTTACCAGTGTGAAATCTGTGGGGAGTCATTCTCTCAAAATCGTAATGTGATGTCTCACAAATTCATTCATTCAGGTGAAAAACCAAATCACTGCAACATCTGTGGTAAATCTTTCTCTCTAAAGCATTGCTTAGCTAAACACCAGCGCATTCACACAGGAGAGAGACCATATCATTGCGATATCTGTGGCAAATCGTTCTCGCAAAGTGGTAACTTGACCAAACACAGACGTATTCATACAGGAGAGAAGCCATTTCATTGTGATATCTGTGATAAATCGTTCTCTCAAAGCGGTAATTTAACTACTCATAAATGCATTCATACAGGAGAGAAACCATATCAGTGTGATGTACCTGTTGTAAATCAATCTCTTAAAATGAAAACTTAACTAAACACCAACATCTGTGGTAAATTGTTCTCTCAAAGTGGTAACTGACCAAACACAGACATATTCAGACAGGAGAGAAATCATATCGTTGGATATCTGTGGTAAATTATTTTCTGAAACTGGGCACATAATTAAACATAAGTATGTTCATACAGGAGAAAAGCCCTATCGCTGTAATTAATATCTGTGATAAATCATTCTCACAAAGTAATACCTTAACTACTCAGAAACATATTCCTGCAGGAGAGAAATCATATCAGTGTGACGTATCTGTTGTAAATCATTCTCTTCAAATGGAAACTTAACGAAGCCCCAACATATACATAAAAGAATAAAACCATATCACTGCAATATCTCTGGTAAATCATACTCTCAAGAGAAATTACTTAACAAAACACATGTTTACATACAAAACAGTAATTTTTTTTCAATACCTAAATTCCATTTTTTGATATTCACAATTCAACAAGTGTGCTACCATATTATATCTTAACCCATTACCTACCAGTGATCTCATATGAGATCACTTAAAAATTACAAATTTTGTAAATTATCTGTCAATATTTACACATATCTAACCTTTTTGCTATATCTCCTAGGTATATTTCTCTGATATTCAAATGAGGTTTGCTAATTTTTCACCCAATATCTCGCTTATTTCTATTTAAAATGTTATTTTGATCATTCCAGCATGTTTCTAAGGCTGTTTTATGCTAGAAATCAAAGTTTCATTAAAAAAACTCCAGTTAATAGAATTATGGGTTAATATTCAAGTTACACTATCAAATGTAATGCTTATTTATTCACATTGTTTTGAATTAATCATGCATTATCTCTCATAGACCTGAGATTTCAATGATGTAAGAGGCCAGATCTGGCTGGTTTGAACATAAAACAGGCAGAATATTTGAGCAGGATATGGCCAGTTTAACCTTTTAACCCATTACCTACCAGTGATCTCATATGAGATCACTTAAAAATTACAAATTTCGTAAATTATCTCTCAATATTTACACATATCTAACCTTTTTGCTATATCTACGAGGTATATTTCTCTGATATTCAAATGAGGTTTGCTAATTTTTCACCCAATATCTCGCTTATTTCTATTCAAAATGTTATTTTGATCATTCCAGCGTGTTTCTAAGGCTGTTTTATGCTAGAAATCAAAGTTTCATAAAAAAGATTCCAGTTAATAGAATTATAGGAGGTAATGGGTTAAGCAAATTATATCCATTTTTTTTTCTCTTTGGTAATTTGATCAATATTGGTGCTTTTATTGAAAGTTTGCATAAAGTTTCCTTATTCATTGAACAGTGTAATGGAAAAACTATTGGGAAAATATGATTTATGCATGTGATGTAATTGCTCTTACAATTTGTCCCAGAACTATCCAGGTAAATAATATTATCACTAGTATATGAATCTATGGGCCCTTTATTTCTAATTAGTTTTATGAGTGAGTGCCAACACACGACACTCTTGTCCCTTTAGTCATTCTGTTACTTCTGCTAAATTTTAATAAATACACATATAATCTCGTTTTGAGTTCAGTTTTCCTTTTTGCATTGCTAAACATATATATATATATACATACAAGGTTAGATCAATAAGTATCCATAGTAACGAAGATAAAGCATGCAGAGTGAAGCTGCTTGGCATAGATTGTGCTTCAGCTTCGTTACTATGGCAACCGTCCGGATACTTAGTGATCAGACCATGTATATATACTTAATATATGTTTGCATTGCATATGTGAGTATATGCATGTGTATTTGTATGCAAGTATATATTTGTGTGCATGTGTATATATGTATGTTTGTATACAAATATGTGCATGTATGTAGGAAAGGAAAGATCTTCTCCCCCACCACTTCTTTGGTCCTATATTCCCGAGCGTTATACTAATACATCCATTTGTTGTTTACACCACCTGTCTTCGTCTGTTGTTTTTTCATGAATTCTCCCTGTATATATATATATATATATATTACTGTTTAACCCCCAGAAAACATCGTTGGCTATATGGCACAGTATCTGTGTCCTTATATTTTTGAAAATATAAGCTACTATAAATCGGCACAAACTTTCTGGACAACCCAATATCTTTTAAATTTGTTTAAGGTAACGTCAGAGGTATGCAAAGTCAAATGACCGAAACAAGT
>NC_069009.1:1231625-1240265 GCF_001194135.2 Octopus bimaculoides
TGGTAAGTAGCCTGCTTATGAACCACATGGTTCCGGATTCAGTCCCACCGCGTGGCACCTTGGGCAAGTGTCTTCTACTATAGCCTCGGGCGGACCAAAGCCTTGTGAGTGGATTTGGTAGATGGAAACTGAAAGAAGCCCATCGGATATATTTATATATATATATATAACATAAAGCCTATATATATATACAGCTTGGCACCTGTGATGTCGCAACTCATTTCTACAGCTGAGTTAACTGGAGCAACGTGAAATAAAATGTCTTGCTCAAGAACACAACACGAAGCCCGGACCGGGATTCGAACTCACAACCTCACGATCGTAAGCTCGACGCTCTAACCACTGAGCCATGCGCCTTCACTATTGTATATATATCTCCTGTATATGTGTGATACACATGCATTATATATAATACATATTCCGTATTTCTTTTCCAACCATCTAAGTAACTAGGGACTTATGAAAAAAAAAAAAAAGCTTTATGTTACTCAGAGCATAGAAAACGAGGGCCAGCTAAAATTTTGGAAACAAGCGTGGATGTTTAAGGGCAAAGGGTTAAGTGTGTGTTAGTTTGTGTCTTTTCAAAACACTGCTGGATATAAACGATTTGCCGCACATTTCACAGTGGTATGGTTTCTCGCCAGTGTGGCTACGTTTGTGAACAACAAGATGAGACTTGACACAGAAAGACTTCCCGCAAACGTCACAATGAAACAGTTTCTCTCCAGTGTGACTACGTACATGAACAACAAGGTTGGACTTATCAAAGAACGATTTCGCACATATTTCGCAATGAAACTTTTTCTCCTCCGTGTGCATCCTTCTATGTCTCGTCAACACGCTGTTAGACACAAAACACTTTGCACAAATGTCACAACGATAAGGTTTTTCTCCGGTGTGTAATATTTTATGCCTGGTCAAATTACTATTAGAGAAGAAACATTTACCACATATGTCACAATGATACGGCTTTTCTCCGGTATGGCTTCTTTTGTGTCTTTTTAACACGTAGCTACTTAAAAAGTATTTACCACAAACATCACAGTAAAACCGTTTTTCGCCAGCGTGTATTCTTCGATCATGAACTACGAGACTAGAATTAACAGAAAACGATTTCTGGCATATTTCACATGGTTTGTCTCCAATTTGAATACATATCTGTTCAACAAGGCTCGGGTTCGTTTTCCCATTATGTATTCTTTTATGAACAACGAGGCTTGAATTAACAGTGAAAGCTTTCCCACAGATATCACACTGATACGGTTTTTCTCCGGTGTGCACACGTATATGAATTACAAGTTTAGAATTACAAATAAAACCTTTCCCACATATTTCACAATGATAAGGCTTTTCGCCACTGTGAATTCGTTTATGAACTGTTAGATAACTATTATCGACAAACGATTTCCCACAAACTTCACAGTGGTACGGTTTTTCTCCTGTGTGACTCCGAATGTGACCCACAAGATGAGAATTTTGTGTAAATGACTTGCCGCAAATTTTGCAGCGAAACGGTTTTTCCCCGGCATGTATCCTCTTGTGTTTCGTTAAATTGCTGTTAGAAACAAAAGATTTTCCGCATATTTCGCAATGTATATTTGCGTCTAACGATCTTCGTTTATCAAATGTTTCCTCATCACTGTAAGTCCACGCAACTGTATCTATATCGTTAAAAACAGCTGTGCCAGAAGTGCTTAAGCAATTAACACCGTCCATATTAATTAATTAATTAATCCTCAAGGAATTCTTTTAAGAGTTGATAAACAGAAATATCTTCGAGTACATTTCAGGTTCTTTTTTGTGTTTTTGAATCAGGACTCTCGTTGTTTACAAGTGCGGAAAATATACAGTGAGATATATTCTCGGTTTACCATCCGGATGTCTGTTGGTAAGTGGGTCTTCTGCAAATCACATACGTACACAGAAATCCGTCTATTTCTACGTCAAGGGATAATGTGGACACGGTGAATTTGAATGTTCCCTGTGTAGATTAAAATATACACATGTATATACACATAGAGAGAGAGAGTTCATTAGTGAATGGTCAAAGTACAGTACTTCCACGACAGATTTGTCATGTAACGTTTCGTTTCATGTATATAGAAGGGAGTAAATATATTTATTACAGTGTAAGATCGATATCGACGAAAGGACGTGTGTGTGTGTGTGTATGGTGCAAATAAATCAGGTTTGTTCGGCCACAGATGCCAGAAAAATATGCAATATGAACAATGATCGCAATCCAAATATATACATGATTTCTATTTGACGATCATCTGGGAACTCAAGAAGGTTCAGAAAAGTTAATTACTCGTTTAATTTGCTTGTAGTGATTGAAGCAGGTTCCCTTCTGTCCTGGTCTTGTGTAAATCAATGAAACAACCAATTAACGATGTATTTTGTAGATGAAATGAAATTATTTAATGATGAAGGAGATCGAACACCGACTCTGGAACATGTAGCTCACTCCTATCCGATCCACAAACATTAATGATCACCGACATAATTACTATACACGATATAATTAAATTAGCAGAACGAATTAGAAACATAAATAAGCAGACGGTGTCGTTCACAATTTTCCCCTGTTTCAATGGTGCCGGTATCACTAGTTTTAAGTCCCTTATGTAATTTAATACATTCAGAAAAGCTTTCAATTTCATCGATTTGTTCATTCAACTGTATACTATCCATGGTAAATAAATGAAAAAAAAATAACGTGAATAAAATAGGCGATTGTAATAATATTATTAAAAGTTTTTTTTTTTTTGCTTGTTGCACGTTATATACAACAGGGAGAAAAATTTTAGAAAAAAAAAAAGACATTTAAAATTTGACACGGAAAAAAACGAAACGTAGAAAAGAATCCTCATTTCTCATTTGTGTGTTTGCGTACGTCCGTGTGTGCGTGTAATATTAAAAGTAAGTAAGTTTTCTTTTTCTTTATTTTTCGACTATATTCAGAACCTGATCGATAAGTCATTTTTCTTCGGAAATATAGGATAATTTATGCCATGTAATATAACACCAATTTTTATCATGTACCGACCGATATTGTAAGTCCGTAAAGAGAGAGAGAGAAGATAGAAAATTTCATATTTTACTGTAAGCAAAATTTTTCATAATTCCATTACATTTAACGGAATGTGCTTTCAAATTTAAAATTGCTTTAGAAATAACACACACACATGCAATGCACACATAACAATAGTTCTCAACCGGGTAGTTCACATGACCTCTGAGAGTCCATATAAGATTGGGTGGGGGACGTCTACGCAAGAAAATAGTAAATTGGGGATTCAGAATAGTATTTTAAGGGCCCCTGAAGAAAATTTGGTTTTGGATGTGTGTATTGCAAGAATTGTCTACGTTTCCTTCTCTAAGATTTTACGTAGTTCAATCGACACAAGTTAATGTGTGATAAACAAAACAGAAATTTTGGAAGAAGTTTCTATAAAACTAGTTTTTAAACATTGAATAGTAACCAAAGGGATCCATAGATTTAAAAAAAGAAAGGGGTTTGATATATAGCGAAACTAAGTACATTTCAGCATTCGTCTTTCCGAGTCGGTTTTTATAAAGTTTTATTGTCTTCGTGTCGTTAATTTACACAAAGGAAGTTTGTGTTGGTGCGTGAATTATGTGATATTGGAAAAGACATTTGGTGTAATAAAATATACTTCATCATAGTCACTTGTTATATAGTAATAAATAACAGGTAAGATATATAATCTATATTATTTAGTAAAAATAAAGTGGACATTCGATAACTGAAAACTTTTTTTTGGCGGAATTCTTTACGCAAAGCCTTCATAACTTTTTTTTTTAGCGGAATTTTCAGAAGTTTTTACAAATTTGAGCAATACATGACAAGATTGAGACCATAGTCGTAACATTGCCCGAATTTGTGTTCTATTCACGAGAAATCTTACGACTATGCAAAAACCCCCCAAAATTTTTTGTATGTGATTTAAGTGGTATTTGGCTGTTATTTTTAGCACATTTCACGACCACTTCATACTCTCCTCGTTTGTTTGTCTTGTCCCTTACGTATTGATGTTTCTCAATATCTTTCTTCCTATAAACACATTTAATGGTATATTGCTGGCATTTTTTTGCGAATTTATGTTCTACACACGAGAAATACGACCATGCAAAAACCTAAAAAAAAACCCAATTATTTTCGTGTGATTTAAGGGGTATTTAGCTGTTATTTTTAGCATATCCTACGCCCACCTCATACCGTCCTTGTTTATCATTTTGACATTGATGTTTTACAATATCTTTCTCCCCATAAACACATCTAATGGTCTCTTGCTGGGATCTAAAACTAAAATTCGGACTACCCGTATTTTTTTTTTTAAATTTGCAGGAGTGGGTATGTGGTAAGTAGCTTGCTTACTAACCACATAGTTCTGGGTTCAGTCCCACTGCATAGCATCTTGTTCAAGTGTTTTCTACTATATGGGACAAGCTGGTGAAGCATGATCTTTGAACTTTGAGCCTCACAGAGGCAATGACTGGTAACCAAAACCTTTGGCAATGTGCTGTGCTTGAGAGGACCCATCAAGCCAAGATGGGCTTCTTTCAGTTTCCATCTATCAAATCCACTCATAAGGCTTTATTTGGCCTGGAACTAGAGTAGAAGACACTTGTCCAAGATCTTTTCTACTCTAGGCACAAGGCCCAAAATTTTTAGGGAGGGGCAGTCAATTAGATTGACCCCAGTATGGTACTGGTACTTAGTTTATCGACCCCTGAAAGGCAAAGTCAACCTTGGCGGAATTTGAACTCAACGTAAAAACAGACGAAATACCACTAAACATTTTGCCTATCTTGCTAATGTAAGATGTCACATAGTGGGACTGAACTCGGAGTTTTGTAGTTCAGAAGCAAACTTTTTATCATACAACTATGCCTGCTCATATCTATATCTCTATTTAAGCATCCTTTTTACCTAAAACTGTTGTTTCTCTTTTTTTATTTTAGATTATCCGATGACATTGCCACCCAAGACCTGATACTTCATCAATATTTCTCATCTTTTTCTGACTAAGAAAACTAAAGGAAAATATACAAAAAAGTTAGTTTACTAAATTCTTTGTTGTATTTAAAATTAACTGAAAGAAACACAGAGCATCTCAACAGAAATATGGCAACAAAAGGGTTAAATTAAATGCTGACACTTTTACACAAAAACAAGTTCACAATTTCTTCGGATATTGCCAATGATTGCAATTGATGAAAATACAGCTGTGAAGAAAGAATAATTTGTTAAGAATAAAATGTGAAAATGCAAATAAGTAAATATTATTTCTGAATGAAGATAGATAACAGCATTTCTCTTCAATGAAGTAAAAATTGCTTCTGAATTAAAATTAATTTTTTTTTTTTTTTCTTTGCTTTCCACAATCATTAAAAGTTGATTTAAACTCAGACAAATTTTATTAATTAGTTTGTGTAGCATCTTTGGACATTGACCAAACTCACAGTTGTTGTTAGGATTAAAACAAAAGAAAAAAAACAGAAAGAAGACAAATATCTTTATACACTGTGGTGAAAGAAGAAAAGTTATGGAAAATGGATTTTGTGAGGACAAAGTTGACTGTTTGTGTAGAATCTTCGATTATTGACAACGATTTCAATTGATGGAAATATAGCTGTGAAGGAAAAATAATATGTAAAAATACAAACTAGTAAATATTATTTTAAATTATGATAAATAACAGCTATTCTCTTCAGACAAGTAATATAACACCTGAATTAAAATTAATAACGTTTTCCTTCTTTTCTCTTCGCAATTTTTTCAAGATGGTTATGCTTTCGAATTAAACTCAGACAAAATTTATTGGTTAATTTTGTGTGACATCTCCAGATATTGACAAAAATTATAGTTACTAGGATTAAAACAAAAGACAAAACAGAAAGAAGACAGATATTTCTATATACTGTGGTGTAAGAAGAAAAATTATGGAAAATGAATTTTGTGAGGACAAGGTTGAATGGAAAACACAATCAGAAATAATTGGTCTCCAAGATGTAAAGAAAGAGAAAGAAAAGACATTATATGACTGTGATGTGTGTGGTAAATTGTTTTCTCAAAAATGGAATCTTACCGCTCATAAACGTGCTCACACAGGAGAAAAACTGTATCACTGTGACGTCTGTGGTGTGTCAGTATCACGAAATGACCATTTAATTGAACACAAACGTATTCATACTGGAGAGAAACCATTCGATTGTGATACTTGTGGTAAATCATTCTCTGGAAGTAGTGACCTAACTAAACATAAACGTATTCATACAGGAGAAAAATCATATCAGTGTGATATCTGTGGTAAATCTTTCTCTGAAACTAGTCACTTAACCAAGCACACACGTGTCCATACAGGTGAGAAGCCATATCATTGCAACATCTGTGGTAAGTCATTCTCTCAGAATGAACACCTGACTAAACACAAACGCATTCATACCGGAGAGAAGCCGTATCAGTGTGATATCTGTGGTAAATTATTTACTCAAAGTGGTGACTTAACTGTACATAAACGTACACATACAGGAGAGAAACCATATCATTGTGATATCTGTGGGAAATATTTTTCTGATGGTAGTCAGTTTACTAAACACAAGCGTATTCATACAGGAGAGAGGCCGTATTTCTGTGATATCTGTGGTATGTCATTCGCTCAGAAGGAACATGTAACTAAACACAAACGTGTTCACACAGGAGAGAAGCCATATCAGTGTGATATCTGTGGTAAATCATTCTCGCAAAGTGGTGACTTAACAATACACAGACGTGTTCACACGGGAGAAAAGCCATATCATTGTGATGTCTGTGGTAAATCTTTCTCCGATCGAAGTCAGTTTACGAAACACAGACGCATTCATACAGGGGAAAAGCCATATTCCTGTGATATCTGTGGGGCATCATTCTGTCAAAAGGTACACTTAACTAAACACAACCGTATTCATACAGGAGAGAAGCCATATCATTGTAATATCTGTGGTAAATCTTTCTCCCAGAGTGGAGACTTAAATATACACAAGCGTATTCATACAGGCGAGAGACCATATCACTGTGATGTCTGTGGTAAATCATTCTCTGATGGGAGCCAGTTCACTAAACACAAGCGTATTCATACAGGAGAGAAGCCATATCACTGCAGTGCCTGTGGTAAATCATTCTCTGAAACTGGCCGCTTGACTAAACACAAATGTATTCATGCAGGAGAGAAGCACCATGACAACAATATCCATGATGTATCGTTCTTTCAGGGAAATTCTGTAGCTACTTACAAATACATTGAAGGAGAAGAGGCACCATATCACTCATCATCATCGTTTTAACGTCCCCTTTTCTATGCCTGCATGAATCCAACAGAACTTTTGCTGGGGCAGTAGATTTTTTTCCTTCAGCTGGGTGCTTTTTCTGTTGCATACCTTCCAAGTAAGGTAATGTTTCCCCATGACCAGACATGTTTCCGCAAAGATTGGAAATGAAGAACATCATTTGCATGTCAGTGACATTCATATACAACTATCATGTATTATGGGTATATATGTGGGTGTGTATGTATGTATATATATATATATATACAAGTAAATTTTATCTTAATAATTACGATGTGCAGTCTTCTTCTATCTCTTCTCTGTCTATCTCTCTCCCTCTCTTGTTCTTCATCCTTTCTGTTTTTCTTTCCCACCCTTTCCCTATTCTTCTCTTCTCCTTTTCACCGTTCCCTCTCTCTCTCTCACTCTTCCTCCTTGACTCTCTCGTCGCTCACACGTGACGAAAGGGGATCTTTCTGTCCATTTCTTTCCTAAAGAAAAGACGTGCCTTTTGCCTGTCTCCTCTCATGGCTCATTCTCCTTGCATTCATAATAATTTTTCTATTGTCTTGGCTCAACAGCCCTCACCGTTTGTTTTTACTGTCTTGTTCTCACTGTCCTGTTCTTGGTAACACTTTCACCCGCCGCAATAAATCCCAAATTTTATTTAATTTGCTTTGCGGGAAGGACTGTTTCAACGAAGTCGCGTATTGTCCTTGCCTTCGAAACGCGGAGTAGATAGAACAGGGACAACTGACGAAGGAGTATACTCTTTATGTTCCATGACTCGTTTCTCTGTTTGTTTTTTTCGTTGTTCGAAAAAAAAGTTTTTCTATGTTTTCATTTCTTATTATGTTTAACGTTTTTTTAATGTCCTGTACCCATATATCCATGTACATATACATATAGATGTAGGTATGTACATATTTGTACGTATATATGCATATATTTATATATTATTACATATATATATATCTCTGATTCATACACTTATTACAGTGGTCTTTCAGATTTCCTAAGCCCTGTAAAAGAACTTTGAAGGTCAGGCCTCCAACCAGGCCTTTTGTGATACCCTTAAAGTCAGGAACTTTTCAGCACCCATCGTGTATCTATACACACAAACACACACAAGAGGGTGTGCTGAAAAGTTTCTGGCTCTGAATAAAAGAAAATACAGGAGGATCAGTTAATTATGATTTTATTCAACATATTTCTCTCTCAGATTCAAGCACTTATTGCCGTGGTCCTTCAGTTTTTCTAAGCCCTGCAAAAGAACTCGGAAGGTTGAGCCTCCAACCAGGTTTGTTT
>NC_069009.1:1241346-1241750 GCF_001194135.2 Octopus bimaculoides
ATATATATATATATATATATATATATATACATGCACACATACACATATATATATAAACATACACACATCTATATATATGCATGCACACACACACATATATATGATCCATGCCAGCATGAAACTGATTATGTATTTTGATTACAATTGTATATTGTCTGCCGCGATGTCATTGGGTTTAGTTCTGTCTGTAAAATGCTTACAATGACATGTCATTTTGGGTACGCAGTCTTACGCTGAACGAAATGACAGCAGGATCTAGAGAAGAAGGAAATGCATTTTGCACTTTGGAAAGATGACAAGGATTACACATCTCACCAATGTACTTCAGGTGTAAAAATGTGTTGAAACAATTGTAGTGATTTTAAATTAAAAAATGTTGTTCATTACATTTTCTATCATTTATC
>NC_069009.1:1242746-1245672 GCF_001194135.2 Octopus bimaculoides
GCTATATATTTATTCATAAACATTCAAATGTAAGCAAAATATATTTACACAAAAAATGTTTTACAGCTGTAACTCACTAACTTTTATTAGTTTCTGATTAAGTAAAACAAAAGCAGCATATTTCAACAGAAGTATGGTAACAAAAGGGTTAAAGTGATCCTGGTTAAAACCTTACATTAAAATTTTATGTTAATTTATGTTCCAAACACCAGATTATTAATGACAAAGTTATTTTACTATATTTCATTAATTTCTTCATTATTTTCAAAATTAATTGAAACAGTTCCTTGTAAGTGTTGGGCCTCATGGAGGCAATGACCAAAACTTTTGGCATTATGTCGTGCTTGAGAAGAAGACCCATCAAGCTGAGCAAAATCACAGTCACGGCAGATACTGGTGTCACGCAAATGGCACCTGTGCCGGTGGCATGTAAAAGCACCCATTACCTTCTCGGAAGGGCATCTAGCCATAGAAAACCCTGCCAAATCAGACTGGAGCTTGGTGCAGCCTTATAGCATGCCAGCCCAGTCAAACCGTCCAACCCATGCCAGCATGGACAACAGACGTTAAATGATGATGATGGGTAAAGTATTTCAAACAGAAATATGGTAACAAAAGGGTTAAAGTGATCCAAATTAAAACCCTCCATCAGAATTTCATGTTAATTTATGTTCCAAACACCAGCTTAATAACGACAAAGTTATTTATACCAAATTCTTGATTACTTTCAAAATCAATTGAAATAAAGACAATGCATTTCAACAGGATTATAACAAAGGAATTGGCGCAGGAGTGGCTGTGTGGTAAGTAGCTTGCTTACCAACCACATGGTTCCGGGTTCATTCTCACTGCATGGCATCTTGGGCAAGTGTCTTCTACTATAGCCTCGGGCCGACCAAAGACTTGGGAGTGGATTTGGTAGACGGAAACTTAAAGAAGCCCGTCGTATATATATATATATATATGTATGTGTTTGTGTGTGTGTCCCACCAATATCGCTTGACAACCGATGCTGGTGTGTTTACGTCCCAGTAACTTAGCGGTTCGGCAAAAGATACCAGGCGGTGCTCCAGCATGGCCGCAGCCAAATGACTGAAACAAGTAAAAGAGAGAAAATGCTGTTAAAATGTTTGCTGTTGTATGTTGTAGAATAAATTTCGACATTGATACAGTGACTATGCTGTATGAATATTAACATGTCTTGTTAGATTAGATTTCTGAGAGAACGCTTTCCCACAGATGTCACAGCCGTACGGTTTCTCCGCTGTATGAATACGCATGTGAGTGGTCAAGACACCGTTTTTCGAGAACGCTTTCCCACAGATATCACAGCGAAATGGCTTCTCTCCTGTATGAATACGGGTGTGTACAGACAACTGACTGACCGTGAAGAAAGATTTACCACAGATGTCACAGTGGAATTTTTTCTCTGAAGAATGAGTTTCTCTGTGTTTGGTTAATTCGCTACTCTCTGAGAATGACTGACCACAGAAACCACAGTGATACGGTTTCTCTTCGATATGAATCAACTTGTGTTTTGTTAAGACACCATTTTGCGTGAATGATTTACCACAGAAATCACAGTGATATGGCTTCTCCCCTGTATGAATACGTTTGTGTTTGGTTAAGACTCCATTTTCAGAGAATGATTTACCGCAGACGTCACAATGATATGGCTTTTCGCCTGTATGAATGCGTATGTGGATAGTCAAGTGACCACTCTCAGAGAACGATTTATCACAGATTTCACACTGATAAGGTCTCTCTCCTGTATGGATACGTTTATGCCTGGTCAAGTCGCTATTTCCAGAAAACGATTTACCACAAACGTCGCAATGATATGGTCTCTCACCTGTATGAATGTGCTTGTGTTTGATTAAATGATGACTCAAAGAGAAAGATTTACCACAAATATCGCAATGATAGGGTTTTTCCCCTGTATGAACATGCTGGTGTTTCTTCAAGACACCATTCCCAGCAAATGACTTACCACAAATATCGCACTGATAAGACTTCTCCCCTGCATGGACACACTTGTGCTTGCTTAATATTCCATTTTCATAGAACGATTTACCACAGACTTTACAGTTAAACGGCTTCTCGCCTGAATGAATACGTCTGTGTATCGCTAAGGTATTTCCATGCGAGAAGCGTTTACCACAGATGTCACAGTGATATGGTTTCTCTCCAGTATGCACGCGTATGTGTGTAGTTAAATGCCCAGTTTCAGAGAATGCCTTACCACAGACATGACACTTGTATGGTTTCTCTAACGTATGAATACGTCTGTGTATAATCACTTCACCATTTCTCGCAAACGATTTACTGCAAACTTCGCAGTGATAAGGTTTCTCTCCAGTATGAATGCGTTGATGAACAGTGACTTCACCATTTCGAGAGAATGATTTGCCGCACACATTACATTTATATGGCTTCTCTCCCGTGTGAATACGCTGGTGCTTAATCAAGACCCCTTTCTCGGTGAACGATTTTCCGCACACGTCGCAGTGATACGGCTTCTCCCCTGTATGAATACGCCTGTGCTTAGCAAAGTTACTGCTTCCAGAAAATGATTTACCACAGATATTACAGTGGTACGGTTTCTCTCCTGTGTGACTGCGCATGTGAGTTGTTAAGTTACCTTTCTGAGCAAAATACTTTCCACAGACATTGCAAGGATATAAAGATTTCCTTATCCCATCAGTTATGATTTCAGGAAAAATCAATTCTTGAATGTTGTCACTAGTTTCCATTCTTCTTCTTCTTCTTTCACCAAAAATACACAGATATCGACCTTCTCTTTCTCTTTACAGTTTCTTCCTTACAAAACAGAAACTACACCACTACACTTCCATGAACAGTATCTTTTTTCTCTAAATCTGAATATGCAACAAGCTAAATTGTAAATTTCTCTGATTTTAATACG
>NC_069009.1:1247158-1248006 GCF_001194135.2 Octopus bimaculoides
CTTTAAACAGAATATTTTAATGTTTTTTTTTTCCAAATTATTTTCAAGTGAGTACCACTACAAATTTTTTTTTTTTTGGCAGATTTAAACATATTCTAAAGTGAAAATGACTTTGAAAATACGGTAGATATTTCGTAAAAGACCCGTTCATAACCTGTGTGAAATAGTTCTTTTTTCCCCCGAGTATCTCCCCTCCAAAGATTTTGCTGCTATTTCTAGCACGCCCTGCTACCACGTAACAGCTATTTGCGGTAAAGGACCCGAAATACCTGTAACGTGGTAGCAGGGCGTGCAAGAAATAGCAGCCAAATCTTTCCAACCCACGAAACAAAACTCTGTTGCTGGGAAACTCAGAGTTTCCCAGTGACCCGGTGGTAGTCTATTATATACATATATATGTGACCCCTTGGGTAAATGTCCGCGAAAATAGTGACATATATATGTGTAGATGAATAAGTGTATTATGGGCGGAATTTTACCATATCATATATCATAAACTATGACTTTCTCAGATGCAGCACAGAATTTTGTCAGTGAACAGGTCGCGGTTTCAAAGAGGCGAAAATAGTTTGGCAAATTAAATTTAAATGTTGAGGTGTGAATCTAACGGTTTTTGTGTTTTTAAATGGCTTTTAAACACCTTGCACGCTGCAATTGTTTCATATTTTAGAAATTCGAGGGATATAAAATAAGTCATTTTTAACAATGGAATTCAAAGTTGAGAAAGCTAAAATGAACAGTGTATAGAATATCTGGATGTTGAAGAAATCGAGCAGCCTTCGATTTTTTAAATCCTGTCTAAAGGTTATATATTCAACTATGAAATAGAAGCTACGAAGCGGTTAGAT
>NC_069009.1:1248494-1251765 GCF_001194135.2 Octopus bimaculoides
TATATATATATATATATATATATATATATATATATTCAAATAAGAAATAGAAGCTACGAAGTATATGTGGTTGATTTTACACACACACACACACACATGATAGATTGCTTTCAGATTTCGCCTACCAAATAAATCCACATGCGAGGTTCAGTTCAGCCTGGGGCTATACAAAAAAGACAATTGTCCAAGACGACATGCTGTAAGACTGAACCCCAAAACCACAGCCCCGAGAAGCGAACTGCTAAAAACCACACCCGCGCTTTATTATGTAACAACACATATATTAATCTACAGAATAGATTATGGTAACGTCATCTTCTCTCCAGGCACACCAATATGGTTATTAGCTGCTGATATAACCAGACTAATGATTAAAATCATTACACCTTTGACTAATCTAGGCTTCTTTCTTTTACAGCAAATCTAAGATACATTATTCAATACTGTCCATTATTTTTTTATTCTATTATTTCTTTTGAAGCCAGAAAAGGTGTAAATTGGGGGAAATCTGGCCGTTATTTCGAGCACATCGTTGACTTTGTAGAGGATCTCTTTGTGTCTCGATGTTGGCTAATCAGCTCTCGGTCTATCCTCAATCCTGATTGAACTGATTAATGATCAAAGGTAGGTCGCTATAGAGAAATGATACGAACTGAGACAATATTTAATCAAGATCGCCTCAATGTAGCATAATTAACGTACACTCTCTGTCGATACTGCCCTTACCGATCTATCGGCAGTGTGTATACATTAAATATTATACACAGATGGCTGTAGTGACACTAATTTTATGACAGATCAACGAAAAATGAAACGTTATTATTGATTATTGGCGAACGAAGAAAAGACAAATGAATGAGAACAAAGAAGAACATAAACGAAAAATTACCTCGTATAAATCTACGTCGGTAATAACAGTTAGATGGTTCGATAAAGAAGGTTCGATCTTCACATTTCAATCGGAACGAAGAAGGTCGGAGATAATAATTAATGAATGAAGTATTTCTGGGATAAACACACAACATTGCTGGATTTTCATTGGTCAGTTTCGGTCAGCTGATAAGACGCGAGGCAAGGTTAAAGAATGACTGTGGATACGTGATGAACAGACAATAATTAATTAATTAATTATTTATACTGTTTTACTTGTTTCAGTCATTTGACTGCGGCCATGCTGGAGCACCACCTTTTTAGTCGAGCTGATCGAGCCCAGGACTTATTCTTTGTAAGCCTAGTACTTATTCTATCGGTCTCTTTTGCCGAACCGCTAATTGACGGAGACTTAAACACACCAGCATCGGTTGTCAAGCGATGTTGGGGGGACAAACACAGACACACATACACATACACGCACATACATACATATATATACATATATACGACGGGCTTCTTTCAGTTTCCGTCTACCAAATCCACTCACAAGGCTTTGGTCGGCCCGAGGCTATAGTAGAAGACACTTGCCCAAGGTGCCACGCAGTGGGACTGAACCCGGAACCATGTGGTTACCACACAGCCACTCCTGCGCCTATGTTTGTCTTGTTCTATCAAGATAGACAAGATTGCGAAAGCAACGAAAATTTTGGAAAAGAATAAAATATAAATAATAAATGAGTTGAAAGTGAACCGGTGGGTGTGTTAGATTAATTAAAGTAGTATGGCTTTCCCTAGACAACAAAATTTATAATAAAGTTATAGTGGAAATAAATTCATTATAAACACGAGTATAACACCGAATTTCTGGGCATTAAATGGTCGAAGACCTCTTAAAATACACATTAATATATGAGCATAAACTTCAAATTTTCGCGGCTGCCAGACTAGTTTACTGGTATTCTGCACTGGATAGTAGTTGGCACAGAACGGGATTAATAAAAGCTGAGAGCTGAAGTATCTAAAAAATTTAGGGCTGAACATCAGTAAGCCCGACCAAAGCCTTGTGAGTGGATTTGGTAGAAGGAAACTGAAAGAAGCCAATCGTGTGTGTATATATATATATATATATATATATATATATATGTATGTATGTATATAGCTATTCTTGAGGTATACCGAAAGAATGCCATGTATATATTTGCGTGAGCATCTTTGTGTTTGCCTCACTGGTGTTGCGTCCCCGAAACCTAGCGGTTCATCAAAAGTAGCAGATAGAATAATTACTTATGTTAATAATTAATTGTTACATATAATTAATTGAATTTTAATTCAATCACTACTATACTTGGATAAGTAAACTGGAAACTACATAATTAGTACTAATTATATTATACAACTAATTAACCATATTGTAATTCATTAATTGGGTAAGTATAGTAATTAATGAATTTAGTAATTAATTAATTACTATACTTGGGTAAGTACAATATAAGCTACGTGATTAATGATCTCAAATTTTGGCACAAAACTAGCAAGGTTAAGGGGCCGTAGTGTTCAAATGATACTAATTATACCGAATCCGACAGGACGGAAATACTTTCGACCCCGGCGGAATTTGAACTCAGAATGTAGAGACATGAAATGCCGCTTATACTAATCATATTATACAATTAATGCCTCAATTAATTAGACAAATTTTAATTCATTCACTACTCTATTTGGGTAAATACAGTGATCACTTCGTAATTAATGCTAATTATATTACACAAATTTATTAAATTAATGAAACTGACATTTATTACTATTCTTTGGTAAATAGAAAAGGCGACGTACATAATACTAATTGTATTATACAATCAATTTAGCAATCAAACCAATCATTAATTACCCACAGCTGAATAAAAGACTTACTTGTATTTTTCCATAAATTTCTCATTCCCAATATTTCTCCAATTTTGTCCAATTTTTTTTTTCTTTTTTTTTCGTTTAATTTGATTCAGCAATTGAAATTTCGCAACAAACACTACAAAACTTGACCAGGATAAAACGAAACGTAGAAAAATTCCGGAAGTTTATCACACTCTCTTCACCCCTATCTTTTGACATCTATTATGAAAACTACGTTCAAAGTAATAAATGTTATTTCATTATACTTCGAAAACTTTAATTATAAGATCGATATAGTCTGAAATAACAAACTGAAGATGGGAACGTTTATACTGGTCTGCAATGGCCAGGCGACGTAACGGACAAGTACATTCACCCTTTACCTCTCCCAAAATTTCTTAAGATTTCTGTCTTTCCAACAAGGTTTTACCATGATAATCCTTTCTATATGTATGTAATGTGTATATATATATATATATATATCTATATATATATATATCTATATATATAT
>NC_069009.1:1253533-1260252 GCF_001194135.2 Octopus bimaculoides
TATATATATATATATATATATATATATATATATATATATTTATATATATATATATATTTATATATATATATATATTCATATATATATTTATATATATATATATATATATATTCATATATATATATATATTTATATATATATAAGTATATGTTTATATACTTATATATTCATGGAAAGCGGACGTTAAACGATGATGATGATATATATATTTATTTATATACATACATATATATATATATATATATATATATACACACACACACACATTTTATTAAAGCTGCAAAATTATCCCAGAACTGTTCCATTCTTTTACTTGTTTCAGTCATTTTAATGTGGTCATACTGGAGCACCTCTTTATGTTTATATATATATTGAAAAGTGAGATCATATTTATGTTTATAGCCTTATCTGCATACATACATACGTAAATGTGTGTGTGTGTATAAAAACATGTACACATACTGTATATAAATATACACACATAAAGAGAGTGTGTTGAGGAATGTTACAACAATAATTATTAGTGTGTAGAATGCAATGTATGCAATGCAGGTTCGATTCCCAGGTGAACCTATTTACAATAATAATACTAATAATAATATGAAGAAGAAGAAGAAATGGAAAAACTTTCAAAATACATAGACCTGGAAATAGAGGTAACTCGAATGTGAAATCTAAAAACAGAAACAATTCCTATCATAGTAGGTGCCTTAGGTATAATAAAAAAATATTCAGACAAATACATAACAAAAACACCAGGACTTACAAATATATATAACATACAGAAAATTGCACTACTGGGCACTGCACACATCCTACGCAAAACACTTTCAATACAGTAACCATAAGAGCATCACAACAAACCACAGCACATACCCAAGGCACACAGAGCTGTGCTCGGTAGTGAAGTGAAAGCACGTTATAAAAATAAAACTACTGAACAATAATAATAATAATAATAATAATAATAATAATAATAATAATAATAATAACAACAATATTCAAGTTTAATGTTTCTGAAAATATTTATTTATCATAATGAAAGAAAGCAAAAGATTGACGTCCAACAATAATTCCAAAAACCATGATAGAATTTTCTGAAACATCAAAACCAAGAACTTGGACGACTTCATTGTCATCACCACTGAGGACTAAATATTTTGGATTATATTCAAGTGTTGACATTTCAATATCTTCAGATGTTTCCTCTTTAATATGTCGAGGTACTCGGAAAATATTGTTTTGTGAACCTGTTATATAAACACATTTACCCTTTGTAATTAGACGAGGTCTTTGAAAATTAAAGACCAGATCAGTACATTTTTCTTCTCTTCTTATCCTCCTCACCAATGACTTTTCCCTGAACCATTCCACAAGACAGGAATCAATCCCCCATTCAGACTCCTCCTCCTTCATCTTCTCCTCCTCCTCCTTCATCTTCTCCTCCTCCTTCATCTTCTCCTCCTCCTCCATCTTCTCCTTCCTCACAACAACAACATCACCATAAGATGTGACTCCTACATCATACACACCTGCATCTCCCTCCAACCTTCCCTTTCTCCTCGTCTTCCCATGACACACTTCATCTTTACACTTCCCATCTTCGATATCAACCACAACCACATAATAAGAGTCAAAGATGTCGGGGTCTTTGCAAATGTAGTAATACTTGTTGTTCTTCCATATTCTTTTGTATTTCTTGTCTCTCTCTTTTTGAGTTATGTCTCTAATATAATGACCACCACACACGAGTTGACTGTTGTTGTATTTATAAATTGTGTTGTAGTATTTCTCAGTTCTGATGGTTTTTAAACAACAGAGATCCCTGTTGAAGACCATCATTTCTCTACCAAAGGTGACAATGAAACATTCATCTTTCCACTGACATATGTCCAGTGGTGGTTGTTGTTGTTGTTCATGTTGAAGTATGTCCCCTGTTGTTGTTCTGATTAATGTGACACTTTCTCGAAACATCAACACACTCACATTCTCATCTAACTTAATTAGTTTATTCTTCCAGTTCCTAATGTCACAAAAATCATAATTAAAAGGTTCCTCGAATTCAGGAATAGAAAGAGGGACCATTGCTGTTCTATATGGAAGTCTCCTCACTGATATTTCATCAATTCTTGAATTACTAATTTCCGCTATGTAATTACCACATCTCACCTTTAATCTACCTTTACCAATTATTTCACCTGATTTACCTCTTCTTCCTCCATCTCCATCTCCTTCACTGTATTTCAGTTTATTAATTAATTCATTACTGGATATTTCCTTGTTTGTTTCAGATGTAATGGAAGGGAAACAACGACCAGAATCAAGATTTAATAACGACATAGTTTCCAGAATGTTCACTTGGTCCCCATCAATCTTTATGCAATGACATTCAATCAATTCAATATGTACACACCAGTAAATATGTCCCACTTTTCTCCATATTACACCATAAGGGACGAGACTTGGCCAAACTTTAGATTTCTGCAAATTTTTTCCATTCAGTTGAAATATTTGTTTTCTTTTAGGAACTGTAGCCATTATGTCTCTTTCTGGTGTAAAACACACACCACCAACTAAACTTCCAAAATTTCTGAGACATAGCAACTCACCGTCTTCATCAAATATTTTAACATTTCCATTATTGGCTTTTTCACACACAACTGTCTTTCCTTTATCAGAGATATCAATATCTTTTACTTGAACAGAACATTCGTCTGTTTGTAAACGAGGAACCAGGAAGCTTTCTCGATTCAACATAAACAAGCCTTCAACATACAATTCATTAATTCTCCAGGACGTCTTGGGCTTTGCAACAAACCTTGGTCCTTTACAGTTTATACTGAAGAAATCTACTGCACCTTTATAAATTCTTTTATTTAAAAATATTCTCTTGTATTCCCCAGTCTGGGTCAAACATAAAATGTCTGAACGTTCAAGAAAACCTAAATAAGTCTCCCACTGATAACCAAGGTACAAAAAACTGTCATCAATTGCCATCCTGTCTTCATTCGTATAACTTTTCATGTAGTGTCTAAATGAATGTGAATATTGACCATCACGGTTGAAGAAAATGATGAATCTTCTGTTTAAGACAATGATGACATCGTCAGCAGTAACATTAATATCCTGGATGTCATCAGAATAATTTCCACATTCATCTCTCTGTAATAATGGTTCAGGTATGTCTATTTGTTTTATTTCATTCACACTCGAATGCATTTCATCGATATCAACAAAATACAAATGACATCCACTAAGCCATTTACTACAAACCAATTGATTGTTTGATAAAGAAGCCACACAATAATATTTATTTCTTGTCTGGTAAATTACGAATGACAATGGAAATTCCACTTTTAATGTCAAAAGTTGGCATTTATTTTCATCTTTCGTAATGACCAGTGTGTTTGACTGCCATCGACACATTTTAACATAGCCATAAATATTCACTTGGATAGAATCCAAAAGTTGACCATCCAATGTGAATATCACAATGCTTTCATTATCCTCGTTCCATCCTGCAATTAGATTATTTTCAGTAATTACCATATGACTAATAAACATTCCTTCTTTATCTCCCAAATGTTGAGTGAGAGGAATATGTCTGGCTTTATCAGAAACTGTCAGATCCTGCAGATATAATGTAGGAGACAACATTTCACTGACACAAATGTTTCTGGAATATACATCAACCAGGTCAATATAATTATTAAGTTGATTATTTGTAACGAGATCATTAACCAACAAATTATGATCGTTTATAGCAAACATACGGCTGTTGTCTATTAGAGAAACAGACGTTTGGTCAATAGATCCACCGTAAAGATTGGGGGGACGTTTCACTTGGGACATTAAAATACTGGGGACCATCTTAATTCTACTAACATTATGACAACTACTTTTACCATCACGAAGATGATGCAGATGACTCCCACCAATAATGAACACAGCTTCTAGCATGGACAGCTCAATTCTACCATCACTCCTACTACTACTACTACTACCATCACTCCTACTACTACTACTACTACTACCATCACTCCTACTACTACTACCATCACTCCAACTAATACTACCATCACTCCTACTAGTACTACCACCACTACTACTAATACTACCATCACTGCCACTACTCTGACGACGTGCACCACCATGACCACCACCATCTATTCTAGTGTTGTACTGAAATGCTTTTCCCCTAGTAACAATTAATAGCTTTTGTGTTTTCTCGTCTATTGATAATGATTTCACAGGTAAAGGGATATTAATTGTCTTAATTGTTTCAACTTGATTATAATAATTGATGGCTAAAATATCTAAATGTGATGGTTTATCACAGTAACAAACAATTTTACATTCACCCATCTTACACATCCGTACATAAGGCTGACTTAATGATACACTTCTCACTGTCTTTGATAGGTTTCTGATGACCCTTAATTGTTTCTGTAGGGGTAATGTGACACCTATTTGATTAGAATCCCATCGACATATATCTGTAGCTGAAGATGGCAGAGATAATCTAGACACAATGTCTCCTTCATTTGAAATGTATAACAAGCAATCATGGTTGATGTCGGACACCACCAACTGTCCATTTGCCAGAAGACATATTTCACCAATGACAGCCTTTTCATTCTCCTTTTCTTTGAGTCGTACATTTAGATTTCTGATATAAGAATTTTTTGTGTGTAAACAACAGCAAGACGACTGGTCCTGATACTTGTAAAGAAGAACTCTGTTGAGTTGAGTGTCCGGTAGATAAACAGTTCCTTGGAAAACAGCAATGTGAGGGTGAACAAGGAAAGGCAGTTTCCCCTGCCATTTCATTTCTCCATATATATCATAACATATCAGAATAGAGTGTCTCTTGAAGAGGACATAAAAATAAACATTATCAGAGTAGATGTGATGAGGGTAGCCATAGAATGGAAGGTATTTTTGAAAAAGTTCTTCACCGCATGTGGAATAAAATACCATTTTATTTTCGCTTCCATCTAGAACTACAAAATTAATTGGAGTTGCAGCAATGGTGACATTATAATGTTCCAGAGATATTCTTTCTATAATGTCAACTTTGTCCTCCTTGATCAATAGAATATGGATCTCATTTTTGTTTTCAGTGGTGGTCACAGCTAAACACTTATTTGATACAATATGACATATTTTCATGTAATCAGTTTGGACCTTTATTAAAGGGCCTTTTCTTAGTTCAGGACAGGTGATATACTGAAATCCTTTCATTTCACGATAAAATACCAGGAATCTGTTTGTGTTTATTCTAGAATAGAAAGAAGGAAGCTCAAGGAGAACTAAATTATTTTGGTTAATTATTTCCTCATTATCAGTGAATAATTGGGCTTTTTTGTTTCTGTAAATTATTAATATAGAAGATGTAGACATAGGTAGAATATTTTTAATGTTGTAGAAATCCTCAATATCAATATAGTCTTTCAAACTGGGGGTATGTAGCTGGTGGTTGTATGACATTTTGGGCCAAAAGTCTTTATTTATTTGAATGGCATGTGGTTTGCCAAAATAATCTGTTACCAAAATGGTATCTTTACCAACAGAAATAGAGCGACATTTTTTGCCAATGTCTCTCTTTGTCATAGCACCTTTAGCCGAAATCTTATAAATAATTTGTCCCTGGAGGACATAGAAATAGCTTTGGTACAGAGAGATTTTACTTGGGAGGTGCAGAGAATGGGTCTCTATCTCCCATAACTGTTGGCCATCCATATTGTAACAGATTACTCTGTTGATACTGGAAAATGTAATTAAAAGTATATTCTGGACACCTACAGCAATATCTGTAGGCATTTCTTGGGTGATGAATTCATACTGAATTTTATTACCCTCCCAATCAATTCGGTACACAGTCTTACCAAACATTTCTACACCTATAAGTGTAGAATGTCCCAAGTAAGCAACCAAATATAATCCCAACTGTATTCTTTTAATCTTGAAACTTGTGGGGCTGATTAAAAGAATTGTTCTTTGGAAGGGGAGGGTTGTTAGAACCATGTCTTTACCAATTCTGGTGAAACTGGTGACAGAAGATGGACAATGAATATCATTTCTGTCACCGTCTCTTGTCACACAACATATTGTCATACAATGGCGGGAAAAGGTTACCACTCCTACATGTGTGACAATAATATCGGATATTATTGTGCTTTGGTCAAATTCTTCTCCAGATTCCTCGATCTTTACTTCTTTGATCACAACTGGCCAAAGAGGCCGAAATTTTGTCGTTACTTTTGGTGGCTCAATTGTCTTGTGTTTATCTAGTAAAATATTTCTCTGTAAATAGTATTCCAGGAACAATTCTAGTTTTCCAAAAATAATAAATTCTTGATCGTTATTTTTGTTAATGTCTTCCATCAAAATTTCTATTTTCTGTGTAAAACCTTTTAGAAAAGTATTTTCATCCATTCCTATACTTTTTAAAAAAGTACATATTTTTTCCCGAGAATTTATCAACAAATTAATTTTGTCTTCATATGCATTGAATCTGGTATAAAATATTTTTTTGTCAAAAACATTTCGTCTTCCCATTATTTCCCTTGTTTCATGGTCTCCTTTATGACTTTTTTGTTTTGTTGTTGACTGAGATGAAACTCGTTTCCTTGACATTTCTCTCCTTGAACCATCATCTTTCCCATATCTATACTTTTGATGGGCAACTCCATCTTCATTCCTTTTTGTTGAGTCCC
>NC_069009.1:1260568-1262360 GCF_001194135.2 Octopus bimaculoides
GTAACTTAGCGGTTTGGCAAAAGAGACCGATAGAATAAGTACTAGGCTTCCAAAGAATAAGTCCTGGAGTCGATTTGTTCGACTAAAGGCGGTGCTCCAGCATGGCCACAGTCAAATGACTGAAACAAGTAAAAGAGTAACATTTTGTTGGAATAAAAATGATTAGAAATAAGCATCTGGTTACAATCTATTTTAAGATGTATTAATAAGTTTCATTAATTACATGGAGTCTAAAAATTAGCAATAATTATATTCACTGGAAATGATATTTGCTCTCAACATCACAAAGTAATAATCATGTGTGGCTCAGATTTATTTAACATCTGTAAACCAATCCCCCCCCCACCTTGGAAGACATGGGAAACAAGAACTTTTGTTCTTGCAAAATGATTTTAGGTGAGCAATAAGAAGGCCGTCTGTCTGTAAAACAATGCTACAATATTTATTTTAGGAAAATAAAAATAAGAAATAAGTGGAAATTTTAACGGTGAGTGTGTTAAATTTTAAGGCACAATAAGAAAATGACTCTCCCCAGATACAACAGAAAATGCTATAATAATATATTCATCTAACCCATGCTAGCATACAAAATCAGATGTACAATCAAACATAAGTAAACCTGTGTTTATACATTCATATGCTCTCATGCACACATAAGCACACACATGAGTGTGTGTGTGCATCTGGTGTTAGGAAGATCATCCAGCTGTAGAAATCGTGCCAAATCTTTCATCGGAGCTCAGCAAAGTCCTCTGGCTCACAAATTTAACAAATTTTAAATTTCACTTGCGACTTAGAAATCCACTGTAAACTACTTAAAACGTGTATCCTTAGATGAACATTTCCATCAAATAGTTTTGACATAGTTATAACACAACTATACTTTATATTATATTCTGGAAATGAAATGTTTTACTTGTAATGTAACACTGTAAAATGTTTAAACAATGTCTAGTCTATAAAATGGTGTGTGAAAATAAAACAATGTCTATATAACAGGATATTTATGTTTGAAATAATTGTAATGAATGTTTAGCGATATAAATGTGTTGGTAAATTATGTGTCAAATAAATAAGTATCAGAAGAATATTATTTACCAGTTACTGGGTTTTGATTTCGGCTTGAAGTCTTTCTTTCTGAGAAATACTCTGTGTGTCTGCTTCGTTCGAATAGCAATGAAAATATGGCAACAGTTAAGAGGATACTTACAATATATCAGGGAGTAGTAGGCATTGCCTCCTCATGTGTGTATATATACATTTGTGTGTGTATACACCTATATATATCTATGTATATATATATATAGACGGATATACACATATTTATACATAAATGTCTGTGTGTATATACATATATATATATGTGTGTGTGTGTATAGGTACAGGAGTGGCTGTGTAGTAAGTAGCTTGCTTACCAACCACATGGTTCTGGGTTCAGTCCCACTGCATGGCACCTTGGGAAAGTGTTTTCTACTATAGCCTTGGGCCAACCAAAGCCTTGTGAGTAGATTTGGTAGACAGAAACTCATAGAAGCCTGTTGTATATATAAATATATATATATAGATATATATGTATGTGTGTGTATACCCCCCACAACATTACTTGACAACTGATTCTGGTGCATTTAGGTCCCTCTAACTTAGCAGTTCAGCAAAAGAGTCTGATACAATAACCACTTGAAATTTGTTAGAAATAATAAACAAATTTTCCTAAAATAACATAGAACCTTCTCATAAACACACACACACACACATATATATATATATATATATATATATATATATATATATA
>NC_069009.1:1263191-1264035 GCF_001194135.2 Octopus bimaculoides
TAACGTGCAAGTGGCTGAGCACTCCACAGACACGTGTACCCTTAACGTAGTTCTCGGGGATATTCAGTGTGACACAGAGTATGACAATGCTGACCCTTTTGAATTACAGGCACAACAGAAACAGGAAGAAAGAGCGAGAGAAAGTTGGGGCGAAAGAGTACAGCAGGGTTCACCACCATCCCCTGCCGGAGCCTCGTGGAGCTTTAGGTGTTTTCGCTCAATAAACACTCACAACGCCCGGTCTGGGAATTGAAACTGCGATCCTATGACCGCGAGTTCGCTGCCCTAACCACTGGGCCATTGTGCCTCCACACACATACATTAATACATATGTGCACATACATGCACAAACACATACATACATACAAACACACACATAACAATCAGTCTAGTTTGTTGTGTATTGTTGGTCTTCAAATTTGACAATCCTCAATGTTTATTGTATACGAATGCTTTGTGTATTGTTTTTGTTTTCCTGTACACTGTACACTGTACACTGCTTTATTCTTTCCTATCTCTCTCTCTCTCTCTCTCTCTCTCTCTCTCTCTCTCTCTCTCTCTCCCTACCACTCTCTCTCTCTCTTTCTCTCTTCAAATAATCACTCTGAAATCATTTCATCGTTGTTCTTTTGATTTCGTTTCCACTCCCTCCCTCTCAACAACTAACAATCCACTTTTGTGTTACAATGGCCAAGGTACCTATAGACGAAAATAAATATAATTGAAACCTCTTTGCAAACTGATAACACATTCATTTACAGATTCCGGGTCATCTGAAGTGTTTTGCTTTTAAAACCCTTAGAAACTTTCGTTTTTCTAATAATTTTGCATTGTTCAGTATAAA
>NC_069009.1:1265368-1266453 GCF_001194135.2 Octopus bimaculoides
AATACAACGAAAATAACCATGTTATGATTTGTCTTTAGAGTTATAGGAAGGACGTTTATTGTTATTTAAACGATTTCACTGGAAACACTGACTTTTATATCGACAACAGGTAAGATACTATATACACATTTTAGCGAAATTTGGTCTCTCAATGTCCCATGCCTCAAAACAAAAGCAAAAACGGGAATTTTCTGTTATTTAACAGACTTTATTATTTTGGTACCCTACGAAACGAAGATAGCCTTGTTATTTTGCATTTCATTTTTTTTACGTTACAGTTTTCCTCCCCAACTCTTTGACACCTTTTTTTCCCCTTTTCCCGTTAGCTATAGACTTGGAAGGGCAACTGTTCGAGAACAACATGCACACAGTAATCCCAGGAATGTCAGTTCGAGTCTTATAGTTGACCGCTGACAATTTTTTCTTCAATACATGGATATTCTATCCTATTCATATTTCGTATGTGTATTTCCTGTGCAAGATATGGATACGTGTGTTGAAAGAAATACAATTAAACCTTGGGAGATCCATTATGCCTGTAATAAACACACGCACTGGTTCAGTCCTTTATTAATTTATAAACAGTATTTAATTTTTAGATTTTAGTTTCTCTCCTGTATGAACAAGTTTGTGTTTAGTTAGGCTGTTGTTCTTCAAAAATGATTTACCACATATCACAATGATACAGATTTTCTCCTGTATGAATACGTTTATGAACATTTAAGTCTGCCTTTCGAGAGAATCATCTCCTGCAGATATCACACTCATGTGGCTCCTCTCCCGTATGAATAAGTTTGTGCAAAGTTAATCTGTGATATTGAGTGAATGATTTACCACAGATATCACACTGGTATGGCTTCTCTCCTGTATGAATAAGTTTGTGTCTATTTAATGGACTAACATGACTAACTAAATGCCTCTCCCAAGGTTTAATTGTCTATCCTATTCATGCTATTCAGTATTATTCTGCGCTTGGGAATTAATCTTTTCCATATCTGTATACTTCAATGTATCTCAACGTTTCTAAAACAGTTAACTTTGTTTACATAGATCGTAATATATATATATATATATATATATATATA
>NC_069009.1:1266899-1269193 GCF_001194135.2 Octopus bimaculoides
GTGCGTCAAGCGCAGTTTGAACATTAGAATAGGTAAAATGATTCAGCCAGATAGTGTTCTGCTTTAAATGCCAAACAGTTAAATATCTCCTCTGTCTTACTCTGTTATTTCTTTCTTCTTTCAGAATAGCAAATGACATTGGCATCAAAGAATTGGTTGCATCGAGGTACATCATCTTTTAAAGACTAAAAGAAAATGTTCTTCATATAACGAATCTTTGGTGTCTTACAGTGAAATAGTTCTTTGGAGCCGAGACAATTTGTAATAAGCAGCAGCAGGTCTCTTCTTCACTGACTTGAATGTTTATGAGAAGATTAATTAGTCATTCTAACAAAACTGGACAGACATATTCTGTGTGTGTCTGTCTGTCTGTGAAAGAGTTTGCAGCATCTTCAAACATTGGCAATGACCACAATTGATAAGAATCCTTCAGGCGCCCATACCAGATGATTCTTCTCTGCTATGTGTCTGATATATATTTTTGGTTTTATGCAGCAAACATCTATATGAGTGGATCTGTGAAGGCCAATATCGCAGTATTCAACATTCTAACAAGACAGCTACATTAAGTTGGATGTAAAGATATCCTTTTTGTACTAAAACTGGCTGTGTTGCTAATAATTATCTTTTGAAAAGAAATATATTTATTAGGATCAATATATAAAAAGAACAGAAACAAGGAAAACACCTGTATATTGTAGAAAAGAGGAGGAAAACTATGGAAGGAAAATTATGTAATAACGCATCTGTAAAGACTGATGTTGTTTGTGATTTAAAGGAAGAGGAAGGAGAATCATCATACCAGTGTGATGTCTGTGATGAAGCATTCTCTGAAAGAGATAGCTTGATTAAGCATAAATGTATTCATGCAGGAGATAAGCCATATTCCTGTGATATTTGTGGAAAATCATTCCGTCAAAATGAACACTTAACAAGGCATAAACTCACTCATACAAAAGATAAAGCTTATCGCTGTAATATCTGTGGTACAGCGTTAGCTCAAAAATCCAGCCTAAATAAGCACATGCGTATTCATACTGGAGAGAAGGTATATTGCTGTGACATCTGTGGTAAGTCATTCTCTGATAACAATGTTGCAACTGAACACAGGTATACTCATACAGGCAAAAAACCATATGAGTGTGATATCTGTGGCCAGGCATTCTCTAAAGTAGGAAATTTAGCTAATCACAAACAAATTCATACAGGGGAGAAGCCACATGAGTGTGATATCTGTAGGAGATCGTTCTCTCGAAAGGCAGAGTTAAGTGTTCATAAACGTATTCATACAGGAGAAAAGCTGTATCACTGTGATATCTGTGGTAAATCATTTTTGAAGAACAGCAACCTAACTATACACAAACGTTCTCATACAGGAGAGAAACCATTTAAGTGTGATATCTGTGATAAATCTTTCACACATGTTAGTCCATTAAATAGACACAAATTTATTCATACAGGAGAGAAGCCACACCAGTGTGATATCTGTGGTAAATCATTCACTCAATATCACGTATTAACTAATCACAAACTTATTCATACGGGACAGGAGCCACATGAGTGTGATATCTGCAGGAGATCATTCTCTCGAAAGGCAGACTTAAATGTTCATAAACGTATTCATACAGGAGAAAATCTGTATCATTGTGATATCTGTGGTAAATCTTTTTTGAAGAACAGCAACCTAACTAAACACAAACTTGTTCATACAGGAGAGAAACCATATCATTGTGATATCTGTGATAAATCTTTCACACAAGTTAGTACCTTAACTAAACACAAACTTGTTCATACAGGAGAGAAACCATATCATTGTGATATCTGTGGTAAATCATTCACTCAAAGCCAGGGATTAACTATGCACAAACGCATTCATACAGGAGAGAAGCCATTTCATTGCAATATCTGTGGTCAAGAATTCACTCAGGGCTCTGGCTTAAATCGACACAAACGTGTTCATACAGGAAAGAAGCCACATCACTGTGATATATGTGGTAAATCATTTTCTCATAATAGTTCTTTAAAAACTCACAAACGCACTCATACAGGAGAGAAACCATATCACTGTGATGGCTGTGGTAAAACATTTCCCCGTAATAATTCTTTAACTACTCACAAACGCATTCACACAGGAGAGAAACCATATCGTTGTGACACCTGTGGTAAATCATTCTCTGTTGGTAGTATTTTAAATAAACACAAACGCACTCATACAGGAGAGAAACCATATAATTGCAATATTTGTGGTAAATCATTCACTTATATTCAGTGTTTAAAAATTCACAAACGCCTTC
>NC_069009.1:1269285-1270756 GCF_001194135.2 Octopus bimaculoides
GGTAAGTCATTTCCTGGAAATAATGTACTGACAAATCACAAACGTATTCATACAGGGGAAAAACCACATCACTGTGATATCTGTGGCAAATCGTTCTCTCAGAGAGGTAACTTTATTACACATAAATCAATTCATACAGGTGAGACGCCATATCATTGTGAAATCTGTGGTAAATCATTCTCTGACGGCAGTTATTTCACTAAGCACAAACGCATTCATTCAGGACATAAGCCATACAGCTGTGATGTTTGTGGTAAATCGTTCTATGAATCTGTTCATTTAACTAAACACAGACGTATGCATACAGGAGAGAAACCATATCACTGTGACATCTGTGGCACCTCATTCTCTGCACACAGTAACTTGGCTAAACACAAACGTACACATACAGGGGAGAAGCCATATCATTGTGATGTCTGTGATAAATCATTTTATGCAGCCAATCACTTGAAAATTCACAAACGTATTCATACAGGTGAGAAGCCATATTGCTGTGATGTCTGTGGTAAATCATTCTCTGAAAATGGTGTTTTAACTAAACACAAGCGCATTCATACAGGAGAGAAGCCCTATCATTGTGACATCTGTGGTAAATCATTCTCTATAGGTAGTTACTTGACAGTTCACAAACGTATTCATACTGGGGAAAAACGATATCACTGTGATATCTGTGGTAAACTATTCTCTCATAGCAGTAACTTCGTTAAGCACAAGCACACCCATGCAGGTGAGAGCCATATCGTGAAGCCTGTAGTAAATTCTTCTCACGTGGGAGAGCATTAACAAAACATGTGTTCATACAGGTGAGAAGCCATATCATTGTGATGCTTGTAGTAAATTATTCTCTCACGATTATAACTTAACTAAATACGTATGTATTCATACAGAATCATAACTAACATTATTGGTTGCAAATATTGCCACAAGGCCAGGAAGCTTGTGGGTGGGAGTTAAATCTATTACATCAACCCCAGTACTTGACTGATATTTATGCTATTGACCCCAAAAGGATGAAATATAAAGTCGACGTTGGTGAAATTTGAACTGAGAACGTAAAAATGAATGGAAACCCACTTAGCATTTTGCCAAGTTTGCCCAACATTCTACCAGCTTCCTGCCTTCTTAATCAGCACAAACTGATAGCCACTGGTCACTGCAGACCTAGTGCAGTATGTAACCATTCAGCATTTTGAATCAGCCATGTCCAGCCTAAATTTTGTACCTTGTTTGAAGTTTAAACCAGCCCCATCTGGCCCCTCACACCTACCTTTCAATATCATTCTAAAAACAAACAATCACATCATTGAAATTTCAAAGCTACAACATAATGCATGATCAATCCCAAGCAACGTGAATAAGCATTACATTTGACAGAATAACCCTAAATGCTAAATGATTAAACCAGCCAGATCCGGCCCAAATATATTATGCCTGTTTTATGTTCAAACTGGCCAGAGTTGGCTTTTCACAC
>NC_069009.1:1272684-1273930 GCF_001194135.2 Octopus bimaculoides
TAACAGAATAAAAGAATATATTTATTTCTGTGTATGTAAAACATTACTGCTCTATTCTTTAAAACACTGATTCTCAAGCGGAGTCAATTTGGCCCCTGCACGTCCGTATAAGATTCTTGGGGGTCTACATAATAAAATAGTAAATTGCGATCCAAAATAGTATTTTAAGGTTATTTGAAAAATTTTTGCTTTACATAAAGGTATTGTTATGTATTGTAAGAAACAAGTTTCTTTCTCTAACGCTTTATATAATTAAACATTTACAAATCAATCTATGGGAAAACAAATTAGGAATTTTGAACAAGTTTTTAAGCACCGAATGGTTAAGGCGTGCACTAAATCTAAATGATTATCAAAATGGTTCATAGATTTAAAAAATAGTTGAGAACCCCTTCTTTAGAGTGTGCTTCTTTTTCGGATATTTGATTCATTTCACGATATATATATATATACACACACACACACATAGTGACAGACAGACAGCAAGACTTAATTCGTTTCGTCGTTTCCGTTTCCGAGTCTCTTTTTTAAAAATTTCTTTGTTATCAAAACAAAATTTCATACAACGAAAATACCATGTTATGATTTGTCTTTTGAGTTATTGGAAGGACGTTTATTGTAATTTAAACGATCTCACCGAAAACACTGGATTTTATATCGATAACAGGTAAGATACTATATACACATTTTAGCGAAATTTTCTCTCTCGATGTTCCACGTCGCAAAAGAATAGAAAAAAACGGTATTTTCTCATATTTAAAAATTTTACCCTTCAGATTACCCTGTCAAATATAATGCTCAATTATTCACATTGGTTTGAATTAATCAATCATTTCCTTGTAGCTTTGAGATTTTGAAGATGTGATTGTTTATTTTGAGAAAGACATTGTAGGCTAGGTGTGAGAGGCCAGGTATGTGCAGGTAAAATATTTGGGCTGGATAATTTCTGCTTTAAACGGTTAACTATCTTCTCTGTCTTACTCTGTAATTTCTTTCTTCTTTCAGAATATCAAATGACATTGACATCAAAGAATTGGTTGCATCGAGGTACATCATCTTTTAAAGACTAAAAGAAAATGTTCTTCATATAACGAATCTTTGGTGTCTTACAGTGAAATAGTTCTTTGGAGCCGAGACAATTTGTAATAAGCAGCAGCAGGTCTCTTCTTCACTGACTTGAATGTTTATGAGAAGATTAATTAGTCATTCTAACAAAACTGGACAGACATATTCTGTGTGTGTGTGT
>NC_069009.1:1274333-1279898 GCF_001194135.2 Octopus bimaculoides
ATATTGTAGAAAAGAGGAGGAAAACTATGGAAGGAAAATTATGTAATAACGCATCTGTAAAGACTGATGTTGTTTGTGATTTAAAGGAAGAGGAAGGAGAATCATCGTACCAGTGTGATGTCTGTGATGAAGCATTCTCTGAAAGAGATAGCTTGATTAAGCATAAATGTATTCATGCAGGAGATAAGCCATATTCCTGTGATATTTGTGGAAAATCATTCCGTCGAAATTACCATTTAACAAGACACAAACTCACTCATACAGGTGGTAAAACCTATCGCTGTAATATCTGTGGTAAAGCGCTAACTCGAAAATCCAACCTAGATATGCATATGCGTATTCATACAGGAGAGAAGCCATATTGCTGTGACATCTGTGGTAAGTCATTCTCTGGCAGCAATTCTTTGACTATACACAAACGCATCCATTCAGGAGATAAGCCGTACAGCTGTGATGTCTGTGGTAAATCATTCTATGGTCCTTTAACTGAACACAGACGTATGCATACAGGAGAGAAACCATATCACTGTGACATCTGTGGCACATCATTCTCTGCAAGCTCTTACTTGACGATACACAAACGTACACATACAGGGGAGAAGCCATATCGTTGTGATGTCTGTGATAAATCATTTTCTACTGCTGATCACTTGAAAACACACAAACGTATTCATACAGGTGAGAAGCCATATTGCTGTGATATTTGTAGTAAATCATTCTGTACAAGTGGTGCTTTAACTAATCATAAACGCATTCATACAGGAGAGAAACCCTATCATTGCGACATCTGTGGTAAATCATTCTCTGTAGGTTGTCGTTTGACTATTCACAAACGTATTCATACAGGAGAGAAGCCATATCATTGTGATGTCTGTGGTAAATCATTTGCTGCAACCGATAACTTGAAAACTCACAAACGTATTCATACAGGTGAGAAGCCATATTGCTGTGATATCTGTAGTAAATCATTCTGTACAAATAGTGCTTTAACTAACCACAAGCGCATTCATACAGGTGAGAAGCCCTATCATTGTGACATTTGTGGTAAATCATTTTCTTCATGTAGCCACTTATCTAATCACAAATGTATTCATGCTGGGGATAAACGATATCACTGTGATATCTGTGGTAAATTATTCTCTCATAGTAGTAGCTTGGTTAAGCACAAGCACACCCATGCAGGTGAAAGCCATATTGTGAAATCTGTAGTAAATCCTTCTCACGTGGGAGAGCATTAACAAAACGTGTTCATACAGGTGAGAAGCCATATCATTGTGATACTTGTAGTAAATCATTCTCTCAAAATTATAACTTAACTAAACGTGTATGTGTTTATACAGAATCATAACTAACATTATTGGTTGCAAATATTACCACAAGGCCAGGAAGCTTGTGGGTGGGAGTTAAATCTATTACATCAACCCCAGCACTTGACTGATATTTATGCTATTGATTCTAAAGGGATGAAACAGGTCAACCTTGGTGGAATTTGAACTGAGAACTTAAAGATGGATGGATTATTACTAATTATTTTTCCAGATGTGCTTTTCAATATCATTCTAAAAACAAACAATCACATCATTGAAATCTCAAAGCTACAACATAATGCATGATCAATCCCAAGCAACGTGAATAAGCATTACATTTGACAGAATAACCCTAAATGCTAAATGATTAAACCAGCCAGATCCGGCCCAAATATATTATGCCTGTTTTATGTTCAAACTGGCCAGAGTTGGCTTTTCACACCTAAGCTACAATGTCATTCTAAAAATAAACAATCATCATTACAACTTCAAAACTTTGAGAGACAATACATAATTATTTCCAAACATTGTGAATAAATAAGAATTTCATTAAATTAAAGAGTTAATTGTTGATTAAATTAAATGTCTTCTTTTTATTGGTGATATAATTACGAACATGATGAATATTGCTAATTTTTTACCCGAGTTTGTCATCGTCATCATCATAGGCAATGGAATGGTTGTGTGGTAAGAAGGTTGCCTCCCAACCACATGGTTTTGGGTTCAGTCCCACTGCATGGCACCCTGAACATGTGTCTTCTACTATAACCATGGGTCAACCAGCAAATCCTTCTGAAAAGATGTAGTAAATGGAAACTGAAAGAAGCCTGTCTATATATGTATGTGTGTGTGTGTGTATTATAATTATTCTGTTGATTCAAGGAGCTGGAAATACAAAGAATGAAGTTCTCAGGCGGAATAAATTCTATAACCGTTTATTCACGGGTGCTTCGTACAAGGGGTTTGCTTTCAGTAACCACCTTCACTACTATGTATTACGATAATATAAGTTCGTCCGACAGAGACTCGTCATAAGAAGAACTGTTGTGTTGTATTAACAACGCAGAAAAAGAACTGTCTAAATGTGAAACACTTTGCATCTGTGGCTGGTCTTTCTACGGAAGAGGTCAAATTCAGGAGATGGGAGCTGGAGAATACAGACCTAATGAAAAAAGGAGGGGCATGAAATTAAAGTGACACTTTTCTAGTGAAATTACACAAAGGATAGAAAGAAAGATGATTATTTTTAAAACGTTTGACGTCAAACAAAAGGAAACAAAAGGAAATAAAAGTGTATTCTAGGGAACAGGTAGAACGGTGCTTAAATCCCATTTGGTACGACATTATGTATCTTGCCATGGGAAAGAAATACGCAACGGTGGAGGTGTGGTTTATAACCAAAAGAAGGCCAGGCAATACTCCATGGCCTCCCTTAAAACAGCTGAAGTAGCTCTTTTACCAACTTACCTTGGAAGACGTGCTTCCGGAGGTCGAAGTTGCCTGAATTGTGGCTGTTATAATCCTTGGAATGGAGGAGAAAATTACAATTCCCCAAACGAGAAAGATACCGCATCAGAACTGGCAAGGGCAGTGTATTGAGATGGTTATCTCGGTTGCTCTCGGCAGACCTAGAAAATATTTCGGACAACATCCTGGTGGGTAATGATAAATAGTTAAGGGTTGTAGTGGAGGGCAGGAAGCCTTGTTGCTTCAAGTGTGGCCAGAAAGGCCACACCAGAATCGAATGGCCTCCAAACCTCGTAGAAGCACCAGTGGGCCCACCAGTCGAAAGATTAAACGCACCTCCACCTCCTGCGAAAACAAAAGGTAAATGCGGAAGAGTCAAGAGCACAAGAGGAAGAAGTGGTGGTAATTGAAAGGTGTACGGCCTCAAGAAGGAAAAATACCTACTTCTCTGATACTATTCCCTACCCGTAACGTAGTTCTCATGGAGATTCAACGTGACACAGAGTGTGACAAGGCCTGCTCTTTGAAATACAGCTGAGTGGACTGGAGCAACGTGAAATAAAATGTCTTGTTCAAGGACACAACGCGTCGCCGGGAATCGAACTTACGACCTTTCAATCGCGAGCCGAATGCCCTAACCACTAAGCCACGCGCCTTCACTGTTGTTTAACGTATACTTGTTCTTTAAATTAATCTAAAACCGATGTCATGTTTGCGGATTAAATCACGTTTCTTCATATTACATATTTTTATCTTTTGTTTCAAGTTTCTCTTCAGCTCTTCTCAATGCAAACCTTAAGTTTGTGAGAGAATTTCTAATTATTCATATTCTTTCTCAAAACAGTCACACGCACGCACACAAAACACAGCGTTAACGCATTTCGTTGTTTCGGTATCCGAGTCGCTTTTTTAAAATTCCTTTTTCTAAAAACAAAACTTCATTCAATGAAAACACGATCTTATGATTTGTCTTATTGGAAGCACATTTAGTATAATTTAAGTGATTTCACTGTAACCACCGGCCTTCATATCAATAGCAGGTAAGATATATTATACATATTATAGCGAAATTTTGTTCTCACGATGTCCCATGCCTCAAAAGAACAGAAAATAAAACCCCAGTAGTTTTCTGTTACTTAATATTTTGTGTTTCATACATCAGAAATGATTTTGATACCCTACATACCCTTGTACTTTGAGATTTTGAATATGTGGTTTATTATGAGAAAGACATTGTAAGCTAGGTGTGAGAGGCTAGATATGTGCAGTTTGGGCATTAAAATAGGTAAAATACTTCGGCCAGATAATATCTGCTTTAAATGCTAAACGGTTAACAATCTTCTCTGTCTTACTCTGTAATTTCTTTCTTTCAGAATATCAAATGACATTGGCATCAAAGAATTGGTTGCATCGAGGTACATCATCTTTTAAAGACTAAAAGAAAATGCTCTTCATATAACGAATCTTTGGTGTCTATTAGTATCGATATCTAAAAAGAACAGAAACACGGAAAACACCTGTATATTGTAGAAAAGAGGAGGGAAACTATGGAAGGAAAATTATGTAATAACACGTCTGTAAAGACTGATGTTGTTTGTGATTTAAAGGAAGAGGAAGGAGAATCATTGTACCAGTGTGATGTCTGTGATGAAGCATTCTCTGAAAGAGATAGCTTGACTAGGCATGAATGTATTCATGCAGGAGATAAGCCATATTCCTGTGATATTTGTGGAAAATCATTCCGTCGAAATTCCCACTTAACAAGACACAAACTCACTCATACAGGCTATAAAGCCTATCGCTGCAATATCTGTGGTAAAGCAGTAACTGCAAAATCCAGCCTAAATAAGCACATGCGTATTCATACTGGAGAGAAGGTATATTGCTGTGACATCTGTGGTAAGTCATTCTCTGATAACAATGTTGCAACTGAACACAGGTATACTCATACAGGCAAAAAACCATATGAGTGTGATATCTGTGGCCAATCCTTTTCTAAAGTAGGGTATTTAGCTAATCACAAACGCATTCATACGGGAGAGAAGCCACATGAGTGTGATATCTGCGGGAAAGCATTCTCTCAAAAGGGAGACTTAAATGTTCATAAACGTATTCATACAGGAGAAAAGCTGTATCATTGTGATATCTGTGGTAAATCATTTCTGAAGAACAACAGTCTAACTATACATAAACGTGTTCATACAGGAGAGAAACCATTTAAGTGTGATATCTGTGATAAATCTTTCACACAAGTTAGTACCTTAACTAAACACAGACGTGTTCATACAGGAGAGAAGCCATACCAGTGTGATATCTGTGGTAAATCATTCACCCAAAACCAGGGATTAACTATGCACAAACACATTCATACAGGAGAGAAGCCATTTCATTGCAATATCTGTGGTCAGGTATTCGCTCAGGGCTCTGGTTTAAATCGACACAAACGTGTTCATACAGGAAAGAAGCCACATCACTGTGATATATGTGGTAAATCATTTTCTCATAATAATTCTTTAAAAACTCACAAACGCACTCATACAGGAGAGAAACCATATCACTGTGATGTCTGTGGTAAAACATTTTCTCGTATAAATTCATTAACTAGTCACAAACGCATTCACACAGGAGAGAAACCATATTGTTGTGACACCTGTGGTAAATCATTCTCTGTTGGTAGTATTTTAAATAAACACAAACGCATTCACACTGGAGAGAAACCATATAATTGCAATATTTGTGGTAAATCATTCACTTATATTCAGTGTTTAAAAATTCACAAACGCCTTCATTC
>NC_069009.1:1280240-1282225 GCF_001194135.2 Octopus bimaculoides
TTTAAATCGACACAAACGTGTTCATACAGGAAAGAAGCCACATCACTGTGATATATGTGGTAAATCATTTTCTCATAATAATTCTTTAAAAACTCACAAACGCACTCATACAGGAGAGAAACCATATCACTGTGACATCTGTGGCACCTCATTCTCTGTAAGCTCCAACTTGGCTAAACACAAACGTACACATACAGGAGAGAAGCCATATCGTTGTGATGTCTGTGGTAAATCATTTTCTGCAGCTGATCACTTGAAAACTCACAAACGTATTCATACAGGTGAAAAGCCATATTGCTGTGATATCTGTGGTAAATCATTCTCTGAAAATGGTGTTCTAACTAAACACAAGCGCATTCATACAGGAGAGAAGCCCTATCATTGTGACATCTGTGGTAAATCATTTTCTTCAGGTAGTCACATATCTAGTCACAAACGTATTCATACTTGGGAAAAACCATATCACTGTGATATCTGTGGTAAATTATTCTCTCATAGAAGTAACTTGGTTAAGCACAAGCACACCCATGCAGGTGAAAGCCACGTTGTGAAATCTGTGGTAAATCCTTCTCACGTGGGAGAGCATTAAGAAAACGCGTGTTCATACAGGTGAGGAGCCATATTGCTGTGATATCTGTGGTAAATCATTCTCTGAAAATATGCTCATGATTCAGCCAGTTTTCTACCTTCTTGATAATAAAAAAATAATAATAATCTTTTATACTACAGGCACAAAGCATGAAATTTTGGAGGAGGTGTTTAGTCAATTACATCAACCCCAGTGTTTCACTGGTAGTTTCGACCTAGAAAGGAAGACAGGCAAAGTCAACTCAAGTGGAATTTGAACCCAGAATGTAAAGATGGATGAATGCCTTGTTGTTGTTGTTGTTGTGTGTTGTTGGCACTCCGTCGGTTAACAACGTCGAGTGTTCCAGTTGATCCGATCAACAGAACAGCCTGCTCGTGAAATTAACGTGCAAGTGGCTGAGCACTCCACAGACACGTGTACCCTTAATGTAGTTCTCGGGGATATTCAGCGTGACACAGTGTGTGACAAGGCTGACCCTTTGAATTACAGGCACAACAGAAACAGGAAGAAAGAGTGAGGGAAAGTTGTGGTAGAAGAGTACAGCAGGGTTCGCCACCATCCCCTGTCGGAGCCTCGTGGAGCTTTTAGGTGTTTTTGCTCAATAAACACCCACAACTCCCGGTCTGGGAACCGAAACCGCGATCCTATGACAGCGAGTCTGCTGCCCTAACCACTGGGCCATTGTGCCTCCACGATGAATGCCTTATATATTAATAATAATAATCCTTTCTACTAAAGGCACAGGATCTGGGTATAGTAGTTGTTTCTTTTGATTTTTAGATAAGCAAATAGAAAATAACACATACTGACCAGAGACAAACAAAAATTTTGTCCCACTGTATTATACAATAGATCACATTTTAAATTATAACAGAGGAGAGATAAAAAGGAAAGAAAGAAAACGGTGGATGGGTAAAGCAGTGGGAGATGTAGGGGTTGATGCCCTCCCCACCAGAAAAGATGGTGTGCTCAATTGTATACACACACATGTAGGAAATTGAGGGAAGATGTGGGACGAAGTGGTGAGAAAGGATCTGCAAACAAATTTTCCTGGATTATTACTCCGGAGGGGAGCTTTCTTATTTCTTTATTGCCCACAAGGAGCTAAACATAGAGGGGACAAACAAGGACAGACAAATGGATTAAGTCGATTACATCGACCCAATGCGTAACTGGTACTTAATTTATCGACCTTGAAAGGATGAAAGGCAAAGTCGACCTCTGCGGAATTTGAACTCAGAACGTAACGGTAGACGAAATACCGCTAAGCATTTCGCCCGGCGTGCTAACGTTTCTGCCAGATCGGAGGGGAGCTTTCTTGATACACTCCCATGGTCATTCATGACCAAATGGGGTTTTTATTCTATTAAGGTATCAGAAAAGCTGACATCTCGAC
>NC_069009.1:1282886-1287188 GCF_001194135.2 Octopus bimaculoides
TCATCATGATCATAGGCACTGGAATGGTTGTGTGGTAAGAAGCTTGTTTCCCCACCACATGGTTTTGGGTTCAGTCCCACTGCATGGTACCTTCTTTTCAGGGGCTGAATAACATCTCTTCTTGATTCTATATACATTATTTACATTTGATGGATATTTGTCCTCATCTTTTTTTGTTGTTAACACGTTTTGGCTGATATACCCTCCAGCCTTCATCAGATGTCTTGGGGGAAATTTCAAACCTGGGCTCGTTTCTAAGGTATTTTTCGATGTTATTATTATTATTATTCAGGTCACTGCTTGGAATCGAACTTGGAACCTTGGGGTTAGTAGCCTGCCCTCTTAACCACTATGCCATATGCCCATGTAAATAGTCTCTCCTTCTCATGTTCCCTCCTCCATCCTTTTCCCAGTTTCCAAAGTTGGCACTGTAAATGTAGGCACTTTGAAAGGTAGGGCTAGCAAGATTGTAGAAATGGTTGAACTGAGACGTGTTGATGTATGGGAGAGGAGCTTCAGCCAAAGTCCTCACAGGCAGAGCACATAGGTATAAACTGTTCTGGGAAGGTAACAGTAATGGAATAGAGGGTGTGGGTATATTTCTTGCAGAGAAATGGGTGGATAAAATCAGAGGTAAGGTAGTCAGGGTGTGCGATAGAGGCTAGTCTTGCAGAATCTTAATAGCTACAGTTATCTCTGCCAATGCCCCACAAGCGGGTTTACCAAAGGAACAGGATCACTTCTATGATTTTCTTCTGCAGGCTACCTCAAAGATGAGTGACAACGATCTCATCTTTGTGGCTGGAGATTTTAACCCATTACCTCCCATAATTCTATTAACAGGAATCTTTTTTATGAAACTTTGATTTCTAGCATAAAACAGCCTTAGAAACATGCTGGAATGATCAAAATAATATTTTAAATAGAAATAAGCGAGATATTGGGTGAAAAATTAGCAAACCCCCTTTGAATATCAGAGAAATATACCTAGTAGATATACCAAAAAGGTTAGATATGTGTAAATATTGACAGATAATTAGGAAATTTGTAATTTTTAAGTGATCTCATATGAGATCACTGGTAGGTAATGGGTTAATGGGCATGTCGGACAGCAACTTGGTATTTTCCATGGTGTACATGGGGGCCATGGAATTGGTTCCTGAAATGAAGAGGGAACTAGGCTCCTGGAGTTTTGCGATACAAATAACCTATTGATCTGCAACACCAACTTCAGGAAGCTGTCTATCACAAAATGAAAGCAAAATCATTAGGAGGAAGAATTTTTATTAATCAAACAAAAGTAAAGTACAACGACAAAAGTTGTAAGCACTTGTGAAGTTTTAATAAATAGAGTTATGTGAGACAGACGAACAGACATGTAATTTAAAAAAGAAAATAATTCTCAACAAAGTTTTTTTTGCGAAAAATTGCACAAAACTGTCCTGATCAAGATGCCTATCTATCGGGGAAGACATGGTCTGACATAGAATAAACTAAAATTCATATAAGACATTCTATTGTAAAAATCGTCCGGCCACAACAGGCTATTCAGCTAGTATATATATAAGGGGGTATCCAAAAGTAATCAGAAATTTTCTCTGTGGGACAAGCCTATTGTAGTTCATGCATCCGCCACTAGAAGTCACTTGATGCAATCTTCAGTCACCAGTCTGCTGCCCAGCAGCATTGTGGGTAGTCATATTGTCACATGGGCCATCTTCCATTTTGCAGTGCTTCTATATCTGTTCATTGATTTTTTTGCGACAGCTGAAATGAAGGAACGGCGTGCTTCTGTGAAATTCTGTTTTCTGCTGGGGAAATGCCAACTGAAACAGTTGCCATACTTCAAACAACTCACAAGGATGCTGCCTTGAATAAAACACAAGTTTACGAGTAGCTTCCACACTTTAGGAATGGTCACTTGTCGCTTGAAGACCAACTTCAATCAGGACTGACCTCCCAAACAAATGAAAACATCATGAAAATTCATGAACTGATCTTGGGGAGCTGTCACCGAACAATTGATGAACTTGTTGATATGACTGGTGTGACCTGGTGCTCCTGCCAATGTATGTTGAGCAAGGAATTGCAAATGGAAAATCAAGAGCAGTCACAATTGAATGGGTGAATTACTGTTTTGTTCAAATTCCTCAATATCTTAAGGTTTCTTGTTTTATTTCAGAGTATCATACAATTATTCTTTCATTTTTTTTCACTTGTTTCAGTCACTTCACCGTGACCATGCTAGAGCACCACCTTTTAGTTGAAGAAATCAACTCCTGAACTTATTCTATCGGTCTCTTTTGCCAAACCACTAACTTACACGGGTGTAAACACACCAGCATCGGTTGTCAAGCGATGTTGGGGGGGACAAACACAGACACACAAACATATACACACACACACATACATATATCTTATGATATTTACTTTGTTTTATATTATACTCATTGATTGTGCTTTTAATTATTAATTTTTCTACATGTGATAGTGGATTTTCATCGATGAGTTCTTGAAACTTGGTTCTTTTCCCTAAAACTATATATTTTTATATATATATTTTAATCTATAAAGCTCAATTTAATTTTAATTTTTTATAAATTGATTTTAATTGAGTTTTGACCTGTAATTTTGGATTTTGTCCCTAATATTATTATTATTATATATATATATGTATATATATATACATATATACGACGAGCTTCTTTCAGTTTCCGTCTACCAAATCCACTCACAAGGCTTTGGTTGGCCCGAGGCTATAGTAGAAGACACTTGCCCAAGGTGCCACGCAGTGGGACAGAACCCGGAACCATGTGGTTCATAAGCAAGCTACTTACCACACAGCCATGCCTGGGCCCTTGTTGACGTAACAAATTCTTTACATTAGATGTATCAATATTTTTATCAACTTTTATTGACTAAAGGAAGCTGATATATCTATAAGGAGCATTCATCAATGCATTAACCTTTTTATATAAAGAAAATCTATGGCAAACAGTGGCAGAATATTGTTAGTTAGGAATGCATAAATGTTTAGCTCTCCTTCGAGAGAATGATTTACCACAGGTATTACAATGGTATGGCTTCTCTCCTGTATGTGTACGTTTGTGTTTTGTCAAGTTACTGCTTAGAGAGAACGATGTGCCGCAGATATCACAGCGATATGGCCTATCCCCTGAATGAATGTGTTTGTGTTTACTGAAATAACTACCATCAGAGAATGATTTACCACAGATTTCACAACGATATGGCTTCTCACCTGTATGAGTACGTTTGTGTTTAACCAAATTACCTCTCTGAGAGAATAATTTACCACAGATATCACAGCGATATGGTTTTTCCCCAGTATGAATACGTTTGTGAATAGTCAAGTGACTACCTGTAGCGAAGGATATACCACATATATCACATCGATATGGCTTCTCACCTGTATGAATGCGTTTGTGTTTAGTTAAAACACCATTTTCAGAGAATGATGTACCACACACATCACAGCAATATGGCTTCTCACCTGTATGAATGCGTTTGTGTTTCGCTAAAACAGTATACTGAGTAAATGATTTACCACAGATGTCACAACGGAATGGCTTCTCCCCCGTATGTGTACGTTTGTGTTTAGTCAAGTTACCGCTTACAGAGAATGATGTACCACAGATGTCACAGTGATATGGCTTCTCTCCTGTATGCATACGTCTGTGTTTAGTTAAATGAACAGACTGTGAAAATGATTTTCCACAGACATCACAGCAGTACGGCTTATCTCCTGAATGAATGCGTTTGTGTTTAGTGAAATAACTGCCATCAGAGAATGATTTACCACAGATTTCACAATGATAGGGCTTCTCTCCTGTATGAATATATTTATGTGTAACAAAGTTACCTCTAAGAGAGAATGATTTGCCACAGATATCACAGTGATAGTCTTTATCTCCTGTGTGCGTGTGTTTGTGTTTTGTTAGGTGTTCATTTCGACGGAATGATTTTCCACAAATATCACAGGAATATGGCTTATCTCCTGCATGAATACATTCGTGCCTAGTCAAGCTATCTCTTTCAGAGAATGCTTCATCACAGACATCACACTGGTACGATGATTCTCCTTCCTCTTCCTTTAAATCACAAACAACATCAGTCTTTTCAGACGTGTTATTACATAATTTTCCTTCCATAGTTTTCCTCCTCTTTTCTACAATATACAGGTGTTTTCCGTGTTTCTGTTCTTTTTAGATATCGATACTAATAGACACCAAAGATTCGTTATATGAAGAACATTTTCTTTTAGTCTTTAAAAGATGATGTACC
>NC_069009.1:1288533-1290792 GCF_001194135.2 Octopus bimaculoides
ATCAACGAAGTGAAAAGGTTTTTGTTGACAGAGGGCTAGGGGCACTGTTTGATATCACTGGTTCTCTCAATGTTATTACCATTTTGTCTCTTCTCTTTTTCAACTCTTACTGACACTGCTATGAGAGAATAATTTATCTTAGATATCACAACGATATGGTTTTTTTCTCAGTGTGAATACATTTGTGACTAGTTAACTGGCTACGTGAAGAAAATGATTTACCACAGATGTCACAATGATAGGGCTTCTCTCCTGTATGAATGCGTACGTGATTAGTTAAAGCACCATTTGTATAGAATGATTTACCACAGATATCACAGCAATATGGCTTTTCACCTGTATGAATACGTTTGTGAGTTTTCAAGTTATAGGCTGCAGAAAATGATTTACTACAGATATCACAATGATATGGCTTCTCCCCTGTATGTGTACGTTTGTGTTTAGTCAAGTTAGAGCTTACAGAGAATGATGTGCCACAGATGTCACAGTGATATGGTTTCTCTCCTGTATGCATACGTCTGTGTTTAGTTAAATCAACAGATTCATAGAACGATTTACCACAGACATCACAGCAGTACGGCCTGTCTCCTGAATGAATGCGTTTATGTATTATGAAAGAATTGCTGCCAGAGAATGATTTACCACAGATGTCACAGCAATATACTTTCTCACCAGTATGAATACGCATGTGCTTATTTAGATTGGATTTTTGAGTTAACGCTTTACCACAGATGTTACAGCGATAAGCTTTATAACCTGTATGAGTGAGTTTGTGTCTTGTTAAGTGGTAATTTCGACGGAATGATTTTCCACAAATATCACAGGAATATGGCTTATCTCCTGCATGAATACATTCGTGCCTAGTCAAGCTATCTCTTTCAGAGAATGCTTCATCACAGACATCACACTGGTACGATGATTCTCCTTCCTCTTCCTTTAAATCACAAACATCAGTCTTTACAGATGCGTTATTACATAATTTTCCTTCCATAGTTTCCCTCCTCTTTTCTACAATATACATGTGTTTTCCTTCTGTCCGTTCTTTTTAGATATTGATACTAATAGACACCAAAGATTCGTTATATGAAGAACATTTTCTTTTAGTCTTTAAAAGATGATGTACATCGATGCAACCAATTCTTTGATGCCAATGTCATTTGATATTCTGAAAGAAGAAAGAAATTATAGAGTAAGACAGAGAAGATTGTTAACCGTTTAGCATTTAAAGCAGATATTATCTGGTCGAAGTATTTTACCTATTTTAATGTTCAAACTGCACATGTCTGGCCTCTCACACCTAGCTTACAATGTCTTTCTCAAAATAAACAATCACAACGCCCGTTCTGGGAATCGAAACCGCGAGTCCGCTGCCCTAACCACTGGGCCATTGCGCCTCCTCTCCACAATCCATAAAGACTTAAAAACAGAACAGGTACAACAGGAACGCAGACACAGACAGGAACAAGCACACACACACGCACGTACAACCCATTAGCTCTCCTCCTCTCATTTCGGCAACTGTCATTCGCTTCCACGGAAACATCCGGATTATGTCGGGTTTGCGTGTCCCCACCTCCCAAACATCGCATGACAACCAATGCTGGTGTGTTTATGTCCTAGTAACATAGCAGTTCGGCAAAAGACCCGTTAGAATAAGTTCTAGGCTTACAAAGAATAAGTCCTGAGGTCGGTTTGCTCGACTAAAGGCCGTGCTCCGCCTTAGATATACTGCGTTATATATAAACAAAGCTCAATTTTTTAGAACCGTTGAGATGTATTGAAATATACAAGGTATGGAAATGGTTTATCCCCAAACGCAGAATAATGCTGAATAGCATGAATAGAATAAGCGATCAGCCACGAGACCCTAACTCACATTTCTGTGATTATCGTGTGCGTGTAGTTCTGGAACAGGTGCCCTTCTAAGTCCATACCTCACGGGGAAAAAGGGAATAAAAGGTGCCAAAGAGTTGGGGAGGAAAACTGTAACGTAAAAAAAATGAAATGCAAAATAACAATGCCGTCTTCGTTTCGGAGAGTACCAAAATAATAATTTATGATTTGTGAAACACAAAATGTTAAATAACAGAAAATTCCTGTTTTTTGCTTTTCTTTTGAGGCATGGGACATCGAGAGAGAAAATTTCGCTAAAATGTGTATATAGTATCTTACCTGCTATCGATATAAAAGTCAGTGTTTTCGGTGAGATCGTTTAAATTACAATAAACGTCCTTCCAATACCTCAAAAGACAAATCATA
>NC_069009.1:1291747-1294265 GCF_001194135.2 Octopus bimaculoides
ATATATATATTTTCTATATCTTAAAGTGAATCAAATATCCGAAAACGAAAGATACTCTAATGCAGTGGTTGTCGACCATTTTTTTCTTTTTTATCTATGAACCACTTTCATAATCATTTAGATTTGGTGGATCCTCATAGCCATTCGGTGTTTAAAAACTAGTTTTATAGAAACCTGTTTCAAAATTCTTAATTCAGTTTTCCATACATTGACTTGTATGTACAAAATTTTTTGCCTAAGTTGTGGTAACTACAATAATTTCTATGAACTCTCCATGTGAGTACAGTATATATTTTGACTGAGACACTGCAGCTCGTTGCTTTCACTCACAACAATTAAAAAAATGTGTTAATGCTGGGGTTTTCAAACTTTTTGACTTGTGGACCCCTTTATATTTCAGGCTTTACCTTAGGGATCCCCTTATAAACGCTTATGAAATTTATACATAAATATTTGCTTAAAATAACATATTTTTACATTATGTATAAACCAGGGGTTTTCAAACTTTTTGACTTGCGGACCCCTTTATATTTCAGGCTTTACCTTAGGAACCCCCTTATAAACGCTTATGAAATTTACACATAAATATTTGCTTAAAATAACATATATTTTTACATTTATTTATTTAACAGTATTTAACAAAATAGGTTTATTGTCAATTAAAAGATTTTGATTAAAAAACATGTATAAAATCAAATTGTCCATAAAAAGTATTTGCTGTCCATGGACCCTCTGTCTTGTCCTTGCGGACCAAAGTTTGAAAACCCCTGCACTAGACCAGGGGTTTTCAAACTTTTTGACTTGCGGACTTTACCTAAGTTGTGGTAACTACAATAATTTCTATGAACTCTCCATGTGAGTACAGTATATATTTTGACTGAGACACTGCTTATGAAATTTACACATAAATATTTGCTTATGAAATTTACACATAAATATTTGCTTAAAATAACATATATTTTTACATTTATTTATTTAACAGTATTTAACAAAATAGGTTTATTGTCAATTAAAAGATTTCGATTAAAAAACATATAAAATCAAATTGCCCATAAAAAGTATTTGCTGTCCACGGACCCCTGTCTTGTCCTTGCGGACCCCCTGTGGTCTGCAGACCAGTTTGAAAACCCCTGGGTAAATGTTAAACGATGTCTCATTTCCTTATTTCCCTTTTTCATTCTTCACGCAAAATTTAGTGGCTGTCTGTAAATAAAATGTAACCACTCAAAAGTGGTCGACCCTGACGAAAGATGCTTCTGCCTTCTGACCGAAGCCATCATTTAATCAACTACACTTACATGGTCGGCTACAAACAAAAACTGAAATACGCAAAACTTCTCTGAAAATTCATACCCCCACCACTGAATTTTGGATGGGGGGTTATATGGGGTGCTTAAACTAGAATTCCATCTGTGTTATATATGTAATTATTATCTCTGTTGCTAAAAGGGCGACGAGCTTATAGAATCATTAGCATGCCAGACAAAATTATGAATGGCATTTAATCCGCTTTCTCTTTGGATATCTCTCCTTTGTGCAATTAGGTGCTCCTTCTAATTTTAACATCTTTGAGCCTGTCTTATTGCATCTTGTGCTCATCTTTCTTGTCTCACTTCTTGTGATTGATATAATAACCTTAATATATTGTTTAACCTTCTTGCATCCAGTTCTTTCTGAGTGACACTGGCTGTTCTTCACCTTTGTCTCTCTCTGGATAATCATCACCTTCTGTCTGATTCATTCTCCATAGCAGGTGGACGAGTATATTTAATACAACAAAAGAAGCTTCAAAACAAATGAGTATATCAGTGTGTGTGTACAGTAGTTCGTTTATACTTCTATACATAACCATACAAAGTCCAAAATTACACAGGATTACATTAACGGCATGCACAGACTTTTTGTTTTTTTCTCCAGTAATGTCTAAACATTCTCTGTCTCTCACACACTTTACTGCCTGAAAGGGAATAAGATCTCGAGGACAAACTTCAATGCCTTGGCAAAATTCTTCATTCATAAATATTTACAAACATCACTGAAACAGCAAGTATTTGTAAATATTTACAATTACCTTCCTTTTATATTTAGCTTTCTTTAAACAGACAACATTACCAATCTTGCCTTCAATTGAGAATATTTTAATTTTATGTCTTAAAAATTACTACTTGTTTACAGATGGTATGTTCTACAGGGTGCGGCATAAATACTGTTACAAAAGTTCAAAACTATTTTTCATAATAATATTCAAAGAATTCTAATGATTTATTTGAGTTAAATGATAGTTTATTATATGTTTTCTTGTATTTCAGAAACTACATATTAAAATTTTGTTGCAATGTCTGTTGAATGGAAGAGAAAATTCATCATGGAGCAACATGAGAAGGGCATGCGTCCACCTGAAATATTCAAGTTAGGGAAAAACCTCAAAATTAACAGAATGTTGATAAAAAGGACGATTGATCGTTACCAGGAAACTTCTTCGATCAAAGATAGACAAAGATCAGGCCGTCCCCGCACC
>NC_069009.1:1294527-1297012 GCF_001194135.2 Octopus bimaculoides
ACAAACATCACCAAGGACTACACGGAGGATATGCAAAAGTGACCTAAAGTTGTCACCCTATAAACTCCAAAAGAGACAGCTTCTCTCCACGCCCACAATTGAAAAGAGACTCAGCAGAAGCAGACTCTTGTTGAACCGTATTAAAGATGGCACGCTCCGTAACATCATCTTTAGTGATAAAAAGTTATTCTCAGTTCAACAGTCTCACAATCATCAAAATGACCGAATCCTTGCTAAAAGTATTGAGGCAATACCTGGTAATGCAGGAAAGGTTTTCAGGACCAAAAAACCAGCATCAGTGATGGTCTGGGCATCCATTTCTGAAACAGGGAAAACTCCACTTGTTTTTGTCCCTCCAGGAATCAAGATAAACAAAGAACGGTACATCGAGGACATTCTGGAAGGTGCGTTGATACCATGGTGCAATTCAGTGTACGGTGATGAAGTTTGAACTTTCCAACAAGATGGGGCAACGGGCCACACGTCTCGATTAACACAACAATGGTGTAGAGACAACTGTCCGTCCTGGATCAGCAAAGAAGAATGGCCTCCCTCATCACTTGATCTTAACGCTCTTGATTATTCTTTGTGGTCAATTCTGGAGAATGAAGCCTGCTCTTCTCCTTGCCAAAATATTGAAGCTCTAAAGAAAAAATTGACCAAGTGCTGGGATAAAATACCCTTAGATGTTGTGTGTGCTGCTATAGATGACTTCCCAAAAAGACTTCGTAGTGTTGTGAAGGCACAAGGTAAGCATTTTGAATAAAAGTTACACCATATTGTTCCTTGGGCATTTGCAAAGCATATTTTGTAATAGTGGGTTGTTAAATAAATTTTTGTCTGGATAAATCTGTGTTTTATTTTGTAACAGTATTTATGCCCCACCCTGTATTAACTTTGCAACATTTTAAGCAGAAAAATCGTCCAGAAGTCAAACAACCAGAGAGATACACAAAAAATAATTTCAAGGTGAAAAAATCTTATTTATTCATCTTATATAATGTTATTAATGTTCAAGCGAAAAAATACAAATCAGTATTCATTGAATCAAAAATGAAAATGTTATTGCTGAGAGAGAGAGAGAGAAAGTGAGAGAAATACAGAGAGTGAAAAAGAGTGAGAGTGTGTCTGTAGATAGAAAGATAGAGAGAGAGAAAGTGAAAGAGAGGCAGTGTTCATCAATAAAGTGAAAAGGTTTTCATTGAGAGAGAGGTCGAGAGGCACTGTTTGATACCACTCCCTCTCTCATTGTTATTACCATTTTGTCTCTTTTCTTTTTTAACTCTTACTGACACTGCTATTTCCTTATCAAAAGATTTTAGACAAACTTACAAACAAGCTCATTATTACAATAAATTACTAAGAAAGTAGCAAGCTAGCAGAACAATGAGCACATCTGGCAAAATACTTAACGGTAATCCATCCATCTTTAAGTTCTCAGTTCAAATTCCACCAAGGTGGACCTTGTTTCATCCTTTTAGAATCAATAGCATAAATATCAGTCAAGTGCTGGGGTTGATGTAATAGATTTAACTCCCACCCACAAGCTTCCTGGCCTTGTGTTAATATTTGCAACCAATAATGTTAGTTATGATTCTGTATAAACACATACACGTTTAGTTAAGTTATAGTTTTGAGAGAATGATTTACTACAAGTATCACAATGATATGGCTTCTCACCTGTATGAACACGTTTTGTTAATGCTCTCCCACGTGAGAAGAATTTACTACAGATTTCACAATATGGCTCTCACCTGTATGGGTGTGCTTGTGCTTAATCAAGCTACTATTATGAGAGAATAATTTACCACAGATATCACAATGATATGGTTTTTCCCCAGTATGAATACATTTGTGACTTGATAAGTGACTACCTGAAGAAAATGATTTACCACAGATGTCACAATGATAGGGCTTCACTCCTGTATGAATGCGTACATGATTAGTTAAAGCACCATTTGTATAGAATGATTTACCACAGATATCACAGCAATATGGCCTATCACCTGTATGAATACGTTTGTGCGTTTTCAAGTTATCGGCTGCAGAAAACGATTTATCACAGACATCACAACGATATGGCTTCTCTCCTGTATGTGTACGTTTGTGTTTCGTCAAGTTAGAGCTTATAGAGAATGATGTACCACAGATGTCACAGTGATATGGTTTCTCTCCTGTATGCATACGTCTGTGTTTAGTTAAATCAACAGATTCATAGAACGATTTACCACAGACATCACAGCAGTACGGCCTGTCTCCTGAATGAATGCGTTTGTGTTTAGTAAAATAACTGCTGCCAGAGAATGATTTACCACAAATGTCACAGCAATATGGCTTCTCTCCAGTATGAATACGCATATGCATATCTAGGTTGGATTTTCGAGTTAGCGCTTTACCACAGATATCACAGTGATAGGTTTTACCACCTGTATGAGTGAGTTTGTGTCTTGTTAAGTGGTAATTTCGATGGAATGATTTTCCACAA
>NC_069009.1:1298964-1299842 GCF_001194135.2 Octopus bimaculoides
TCAAAAGACAAATCATAAGATCGTATTTTCGTTGTTAAATTTTGGTTTGAAAAGAAAGTAATTTTTAAAAAGCGACTCGGAAACGGAAACGACGAAACGAATTAAGTCTCGCTGTCTGTCTGCCTGCCACTGTGTGTGTATATACCGTGAAATGAATTAAATATCCGAAAAAGAAGCACACTCTAAAGAAGGGGTTCTCAACCATTTTTTAAATCTATGAACCACTTTGATAATCATTTAGATTTAGTGCACGCCTTAACCATTCGGTGCTTAAAAACTTGTTCAAAATTCCTAATTTGTTTTCCCATAGATTGATTTGTAAATGTTTAACTATATAAAGCGTTCGAGAAAGAAACTTGTTCCCTACAATACATTCATGTAAAGCAAAATTTTTTCAAATAACCTTAAAATACTATTTTGGATCGCAATTTACTATTTTATTGTGTAGACCCCAGAACTCTTATACGGACGTGCAGGGGCCAAATTGACTCCGCTTGAGAATCACTGTTTTAAAGAATAGAGCAGTAATGTTTTTACGCACAGTGAAATATATATATTATATTCTTTTATTCTGTTACTTGTTACAGTCATTTGACAGTGGCCATGCTGCAGCACCGCCTTAGAGTTTTTTTTTTCTTCGTCGAAGAAATCGAACCCACGACTTAATTTTTTCATAAGCCTAGTACTTATTCTATCAGGCTCCTTTTTCTCGAACTGGTGTATTACGAGGACGTAAGCACGACAACATGTATGCACATATGTCTGTTTGTCTTTGTATGTGTTTGTCCCACTATGTTTGTTCCCACACCATCGCTTGAAAACCGATGCTGGTGTGCTTACGTCCCGTTACTTAGCGATCTCATATATATATATATATA
>NC_069009.1:1299942-1304405 GCF_001194135.2 Octopus bimaculoides
GATATTGGGAATGATAGTTTATATCTTTCCCATTCCGTTGGTAATAATCCACCGTGTTAATGAAAGAAAGGAAGTAAGGACAGCAAACGTTTGTGGAATAATACGCAACCTAAGAGTGAAGGCGAAGGGAGACAATCAAGTATATTTCAGCCAATCAAAATTCGATCTTGATCAACTTATGTTTATAATGGTGATGGATTTCCACCTTTTGACAACAAGGATTCAATATTCGGTCAACCGAATTGGCTGTATATTCCAAAGACAGGTACTGTTAATGTAATTTCCAGGTAGGTGTAGCTTCATAGTTAAATAGTTTATTATTTCCAAACCAGAGGTGCTTGTGTTCAGTTCTCCTGCCCGGCACCATGGGCAAACGATGTTTTACTATAGCCCAAGTCCTACCAAAGCATTGTGAGTGGATTTCGTAGACAAAAATTGAAAGAAGTCAGTTATACATAAATATATGCGATTGTGTTTCCTTCTCCTGATATAAAGCGATGGATGTAGGTGAGCATCACTACCTTGAAAATGAGGTCTGACTAAGGAAAAATATTACCATAATTGGGAAGCCTGCTCTGCAGACATCGAGCATGCTTTGGCAAGCCTACGGCATCAAGGCAATGTGGGTCGTACGCCATGTTTTGAGTAGCCACAGCTCAATCAAGAGCGTCCCCCAGGCTAGACCAGCACTCGAAGAGTTCTACTATGGTGTTTTGAAGCATTTGAGGGACGAAATTCAGCAAAAGTGACCAGATCTATGGAACAGGAAGAATTGGTTTCTTCATGACAACACATCCTGCCATCAAGCTCTCCTCACTTGTAAGTTTTTTTTTGCCAAAAACCAACATGGTATCGTTTCCGCACCCACCCTATTCACCAGATTTAGCAGTTGCCAGCTTTCATCTCCTTCCCAAGATCAGTATGCAGCAGAAAGGTCGCCGTTTTAACACAGTTGTTGAGATCTAGGTCTTCAACTCGCTTAAGGAAAATAACTTCCAGGCTGAGTTCCAAATGTAGTAAGAATTCTGGGACCAGAGTATTGCTGTGCAAGGTGACTATTTCAAAGGAGATAATGTTACAATTCAGGTAAAAATAGATGGTCTATAAACAAAGTACCATGAAACATAACTAGTTTGGGAACCTTTCGATACCACCTAATGTACTTTTTGTTTGTACATGTGAAGGTGCATGGCTCAGTGGTTAGCGCATGAGATAGGGAGTTCAATTCCCAGCCCATACTGTGTGTTGTGTTCTTGAGCAAGACACTTTATTTTGTGTTTTTCCACTTCACTGATGCCAAGTTGCCTTTCTCTTGGATTAATAACAGTCGCATGGAGAAGCGAGGCTGGTATGCATGGGCGACTGCTGATCTCCCATAAGCAACCTTGCATGGACTTTTGTCTCAGAGGTGCAATCCCATGGTCATTTATAACTGAAGAGTCTTCACCCTTTACTCTATGTATGTATAATGCATACAAGTGCATGTGTATACATTTTATGAAACCTCTGTATCTAACACTGCTTAATATTTCAGATTATCTGATAAGATTCACATCAAATACACCATCAATATTTATCAAGCTTCAAAAATGAAAGGAAAACGTTTATATACACCAGACACAAACTCGGAGATATAAATCTGTGGTAGAATTACTGTAAGATAACTTTTCTGGACTGAGACTAATAGCAACATTTGTTAATGTATATAATGTCAGCAAGATGGACTTTGTATGCAGATTAAATGTGCATTACAAATTACAGAGTAGTTTCTATGGCTATACATGTTGAAAAAGATCACAAGACCACAGCCGACAAGAACTTAACATCATCATCCTCCTTTAACGTCCATTTTCCATGCTGTCATGGGTTGGATGGATCAACCAGAGTTAGCAAGCTGCACTAGGTTCCAGTCTGATTTGGTTTGGTTTCTATAGCTGGATGCCCCGCCTGATGCCAACCACTTTACAGCGGTAACATTGGAAGTATAAATATTTAAGAATCAACTACGAAGAAACGATAAGCATCTGTATACTGTGGTGAGAGAAGAATAATTATGGAAATTGAACTGAGAGAAGGTTCAGTAAGAAGAGATTTCCTCAAAAATATAACCTCATTAGACACTATTGTATTCATAAAGGGATAAAGTAGATCACTGTGGTGTCTGTTGATCTGTGGTAAATCACTCTCAATACGAATGCCTAACTGAAAAATATATGCACTCGAATCAAAGAGAAGCCATATTACTGTCAAAATTATGGTACATCGTTCAGATCAGTACCATAACATCTCACAAACGTATGCATAGAGAAGAAGAAAAAATACGTTTTGCTGAGATATCTGTGGCGTATCATTTTCTGAAACCGGTCACTTGAAAACACATAAATATATTCGTACAATGAAAGAATCCATTTCACTGTGATATCAGTTGTAAAATAATCCTCCCAAAAAGGTAACTTAATTACTCACCAACATGTGGAGGGTAATTATTATTGGTGCTTTGAAGACAAAAATTTTAAAAAGTACATTTAATTGCGCAGGCTAGCAATAGGCAAAGTTTCCATTGGACAACATACATTCAAAGATATTTAACAGAACCATTATCCTTATGCAAATGTAGCAAGTTTGTGGAAAGCCAGAGATACTGTGAAACCACAGACAAAAAAATACAAGAGATCTTTAGCTTTGTACAACCTATGCCTTTTCATTCATGGCAAGACACTGAATTTCGGAAGGTGACTTTGTCAGAAAATAAACTTATTCATCACACTCTTTAACCATTTAGCATTCAGATTATTGTCAAAGTGTTATGCTTGTTTATTCACATTGCTTTTAATTATTCATGCATCATCTGGTAGCTTTAAGATTTCAATGACATGATTGTATATTTTCAAAATGACATTGTAGGGTATGTACAAAGAGTGAAATCTGGCTAGTTTGAACATGGAAATGATAAAGTATTTGGGCCAGATATGAGTGGCTCAAATATTCTGCCTGTTTTACATTCAAACTGGCCATGTTTTGCTCCTCACAAACCTACTCCACACTGACATTCTGAAAATAAACAATCACATCATTCAGACCTCAAAGCTTTGGGATAATGATATGAATAAATAAACAGAACATTTTACAGAGTAATCTGAACACTAAAGGGTTCACACCTGTTTTCCATGCTGGTATGGGTTGGACGGTTTGACGAGAACAAAGAAGCTGGGAAGCTGCATTAGGTTCTAGTTTGATTTGGCTTGGATTGTACAGCTGGATGTTCTTCCCAACACCGCTTTACAGTGTGCCGAGTGCTTTCAACGTGCCACCAGCACGAGTGATTTCACATGACACCAATACAAGTGCATTTTCTGTGGTATTGGCACAGGACTCTTGCAGGCCAATCTTCTTCACAAGGTGATGCAGCCATAACACTTCTGCTGTGGAGGACAGGTCTTCTTGAGTGCAAAAACTGCATAGCAAGCTGCAACAGAGAATCAAACCCATACTTCTCGAACTCCTATTAAGCATGCTGTACCACTGAGCCAAGTGATTTGTGAAACATTTCACCTAATTAGTTCGTGGAATTGGTGCAAATGCTGTCTTGGATGAGAAGATGTTAAGCAGGTTTCCCACAGTAACTGACACCATCAGTAGAGGGCAACATCATCTGAAAAGATAGAAAACAAGAATATTGTAAGACAGAGAGAATACTGAAAAATGCAAGAATACAATCTCTAGGCATTATCTTTCTCCTGCTATCATTTTGAGAATATATCCTCTTACAGATATCACAATGGTATGATATCTTACCTGTTCCTTCTTCTGTAGCAGCAGAAGAATCAATCCTTTTAGATTGGGTTTCAGATTCAACCTTGCTTTCACATAATTCATTTTCCGTATTTATTCTTCTATCACCAAAATATGCAGATGTTTATCTTTTCGTTTTTTCATGCAGCCGATTGGTAACAAAAACTTATATTTCTACTTCTATATTTCCATTAATTCTCTTCTTCACTGCTGTCTGAAGATTCTGCAAACTCCTTTGCAATCCAAATTTAACAAGAAGGCAAAATTCATCTTGTAAACATTCCAAACCAGTGAAGCAGAGAAACGTTGCTATAAACCACAAAACTGTTATATATGCTTTCTGTGTAGCGTCTTTCTTTAGTCTTTCACAGATTTTAAGTATTGCTGATGTAAAAACATCCATAGATGCCAATATCACCAGATAATCTGAAGTTATAGTAAAAAAAAAAAAGAAAAAAAAATGTAAGACATAACTCTTTTATTATTTTACTCTTTTACTTGTTTCAGTCATTTGACTGTGGCCATGCTGGAGCACCGCCTTATTCTTTGGATGCCTAGTACTTATTCTATCGGTCTCTTTTGCCGAACCGCTAAGTTACGGGGACATAAACACACCAGCATCGGTTGTCAAGCGATGTTGGGGTGGGGTGGGACAAACACAGACACACATA
>NC_069009.1:1304415-1306823 GCF_001194135.2 Octopus bimaculoides
CTAAAGCAATTACAGCGTGGAAGACACATTTTAGCCATTTGCAAAACACAGAAACTTAACATTAATCATTTGCCGCCGACGTTCTCGACACATCATCTGCTACCTGGTAAAAGAGCTATTTCCTATGGACAGATGATAGACACGAGTGAAGCACGCAAGCTGTGTTAGCTGTGCGTGTGGTTCCCACGTCAGCAAAATGAATAAGCATTCATAAAGGCAGCATGCAAAAAATTCCTGCGGAGAAAAATGAATTCGGATTTATCCAGCAGAAAATATTCAACTTCGTACCCCTAATTATCATCTCCGCCGTTTAAAAATGGAAAGCTTCATTAAAATTTTTATTTAAAAATACTGCATATTTAAGAAGTTATGCAGAAACAAAGCCGGCAGAGGAACAATTCCATTGTGTCTGAAATGAAAAATTGAAATTCCGCATTTGCATAATTTTTAATCAGATTTATTTTTTTCAGAAGTTGATAGGCCAGTTTATGTTGCTACTGCCACAAACACATGGGAACTGAAAAGGAGAGAGAATTTAGTTGATTGTATAATGAGATACAACTGTTTATATATATTTTTTAATTAGGACGCAGATGGCGCGATCAACTTACCAAAAAGAAAGCCATGAATTTTCGAGGGGGAAAAAAAAAGTGCAACGAAGGAGGGTTGAGAGACAATGAATCTTAGCTCACATTCACCTTTTTTTTCTTCTTTGATCTTAAGAATCGTAATCTACAAAGCCAAAAATATACACATCCGAAGAATTTTTTTTCATTTTTCTACACTAGATAATTTCCGATTTTCTTGTGTGTGTTTCTGCGATCGTGTAGAAGGGTACTCAAATACACATAATTTATCATAATATAATAGTTACATCGACAGCGTGTGGCGAGAAGAGGGAAATTTATTGTTTGAATGTGTTGTTGATCATAATACGGAGTGATCTATCAATTTTCATAAATAAAATAGTATTTATGATGGGTAAAATGTAAATTTTGAATATTGACTGGGTCATCATTGTAGTTGTTATGAGGTTTGTAGAAAGAGAAAACGATCTTTAAAAAAATAAATAAAATTATTGCTTTACTCACAATTTCATCTGACTCATTATCTTCGATACAATCATTTTCCACAGCAGTCTTGATACAAACGCTGAAATTCACCATAGAAGTCGCTAATTTCTGACAATAGATTCTGCTACCACAGGTAGCAGGTACCCTGACGAAAGCCAGACTGAAGCAAAGAGGAATGACTAAAACATGTAATGGTTTGCTTTAAATACCGAAACGAAATTTCTGGCATTGTACCAACATTAACAGCATTTATTCAGGCTACGCAGTATTTCTTCCAGTTTTTTTACGTTTTGAGCTCAAATCTCACCGAGGTCAGTTCTTCTTTTCATTTCTTCGGGGTCAATAAAATAGAGAACCAGCCAAGAACGGAGGACGAGGGTATCGAATAAACCCCACTTCATCACTATTCTCGTTAGAAGCTATTATTAATCACTGTCCTCCTATTGGATAATTGAGGAAATAAATCTTACCAAGGGGAAAAACTTCTACAACTGACCTTGGCGAAGACGGTCAAATTTTGGGCTAGGGGCAAGTCGATTACATCGATTCCTAGGGCTTAACGGTACTTATTTAGTCGATCGAAAGGAATTTGCACTCAGAACGCTTCCTTACTACTACTAATAATAATGATAGTAATCCTTTTCTTACTATAGGCACAAAGCCTGAAATTTGGGCAGAGGGGACTAGTCTATTACATCGACCCAGTGTTTCACTGGTACTTTATTTATCGACCCGAAAAGTTGAAAGGTAAAGTTGACCTCAGCAGAATTTGAACTCTGATCGTAACGACGGACGTTCAATAATAACGATGATTTCTTTCATTAAACGATTTGGTTAATTAATGTTTACTTTCACTCCCGGCCATGAAAATAAAAAAAAAGCAAGTGTGATAGGTGTTTTAAAAAAAATGTATATTACACGCGTATGAAAACCAAAATTTGCGCCAGCAAACCGGGGGTGAGGAAAAAACTCAGAAAATTCGCAAGATCCGATTTTTTCCCCTCGTAACTTTTAAGAAAATGGATATCTTTGGTAATCTTTCGTTACAAACAGATTACCCATCCTTTAGTGAAATTTTATATAAATACCTTTCAAACAGCATAGATTACGATTATAAAGAAATTTGTTTTTTCCGAAGAGAAAGAAATTCATAAATTCAATTTCTGTTTGAGTGCAAAGGAAAAAAGTTTAAAAAAAAAAATTTTTAGATACATTTATTTTTCGTTTGAGTAATAGAAAAAGGTTTTTAAAGAGATGGGATCTTGTTCAAAACGGGGGCACCAGTTTTCATTTATGTTTCATGTAGTGTTTTTGGTACCGAAAGACTTTCAAACT
>NC_069009.1:1307178-1319738 GCF_001194135.2 Octopus bimaculoides
TCTGAAAAACGTCAACGAACCAAACAGCTGTCAAGTTTATTTATTTATTTTTGTGGGTGGAAATGTACATTTCATGTCAGCATAAAGTGAAAGAGTGAAGGCGCAATGGCCCAGTGGTTAGGACAACGGACTCGCAGTCGGAGGGCCGCGGTTTCGATTCCCAGGCCGGGCATTGTGTGTGTTTATTGAGCGAAAACACTTAAAGCTCCACGAGGCTCCAGCAAGGGGTGCTGGCGACCCCTGTTGTGTTCTTTCGCCCCAACTTTCTCTCACTCTTTCTTCCTGTTTCTTGAGTAACGCTGCGATGGACTGGTGTCCCTTCCAGCTGGGGGGGAACACATACGCCATAGAAACCGGGCCCATGAGTCTGGCTAGGCTTTAAAAGGGCGCAAAAAGAAAACAAGAAAACAAGTGTAAAACATTTATTTGCAATTTTTCAGAAAGTATTTTATTTTAAGATTTTATGGAATTTATTTTCTAAATATAGGTGCAGGTGCAGCTTCCTAATCACATGCTTCTGGGTTCAGTCCCACTGTGTGGCATCTTAGGCAAGTGTCTTTTACTATAGCCTTGTGAGTGGATTTGGTAGATGAAAACTAAAAGAAGCCCGTCATGTATATATCTATGGGCTAGCAAACTGCTGGCTGTTTGTGTTGGAACCCGTGGTGGTACCAGAGGGCTGCATGTGGCATAGCAATATTTATAAAACTATTATCCATTGCCAATAAGAAAAACAAAACTATTTGACTGACAAATAGGAAGGACTTCACTTAACACAACCTGATATACCTACTTTTCTGTATGAATCCCAACAAGTGTAGTTAAGTGGTCTTTCTGTGAGAATGATTTACCACAGAAATCAATATGGTTTCTCTAATGTGTGAATGCATTTGTGATCAGCTAAGTTATTTTCCTCAGAGCATGATTTACCACAAATATCACAATGATATGGTTTCTCTCCTGTATGAGTAAGTTTGTGTTTAGTTAAGTTACTTGCTCCAGAGAATGATTTACCACAGATTTCACAGTGATATGGTTTCTCTCCTGTATGAATACGTTTGTGTTTAGTTAAGTGATGCCTTTGAGAGAATGATTTATCACAGATCTCGCAGTGATATGGCCTCTCACCTGTATGAATACGTTTGTGAGAGACTAACTCGCCATTTTGAGTGAACGATTTGCCACAGGTATCACACTGGAATGGCTTCTCACCTGTATGAATGCGTTTGTGCACAGTCACATATGTTCTTGTCGACAACGATTTACCACAGATATCACAGTGATATGGATTCACACCAGTATGAATACGCTTATGAGTAGCTAAGTTACCATTCTGAGAGAAAGATTTACCACAGACATCACAGTGATATGGTTTCTCTCCAGTATGAATATGTCTGTGTTCAATTAACCGCTGCCTACGAGAGAATGAATTACCACAGATTTCACAGTGATATTGTCTCTCACCTGTATGAACACTTTTGTGTTTACTTAAGTGACTAATATGAGAAAATGTTTTACCACAGATCTCACAGTCATATGGTTTTTCTCCTGTATGAAAACGTCTGTGTACAGTGAGATTAAACTTCACAGAGAATGATTTACCACAGATATCACAATCGTATGGTTTCTCTCCCGTATGAACACGTTTGTGCGCAGTTAAAGTTTGTTTTTGGGAGAATGATTTTCCGCAGATATCACAGTGATATGGTTTCTCTCCAGTATGATTATGCATGTGCACATTCAACTGGTATTTCTGTGAGAATGATTCGCCACAGATACCACAGTGATATGGTTTCTCACCTGTGTGAATACGTTTGTGTCGACTCAAGTGACTAACATGGGAGAATGATTTACCACAGATAACACAGTCATGTGGTTTCTCGCCCGTATGAAAACGTTTGTGTATCGTGAGGTTCCCTTTTACAGAGAAAGATTTACCACACATATCACAGCTGTATGGCTTTTCCCCTGTATGAGTACGGGTGTGCAAACTGAGTCTATATTTTTTAGAAAATATCTTGTTACAGATTTGACACTGGTATGTTATTTTTTTGGTTTCCTTTTTTTTACTGTCCAGAGAATCAGAACTTTCAGATAGCATTTTAAATGTATCCTTCTCCTCACAAAATACATTTGCCATAATTCTTCTTCTATGACAATATTCTCTTTTGTTTCCTTTGAGAGGATTCCTTATAAATATTTTTATTTCTACAGCTATACTTCCACCAACTGTGATCTTTCAGTAGAGCTGTTATAAATGCTGCAGTATTGGTAATTCATATTTAATTAGCAAAATCATCTTGCAGATATTTCAGGCAGTAATTAAAACAATTGTTGCCATTTGTCTTAGTTCCGAATTATTTTACAGTAATCCTGTCACAGGTTTATATTGACAGAATTTTATCTTCTCTTTTGTTGTTGTGAGTTGATAACTATTGGTGATATAATCCAATGTACACAATGCTTTCATGCCAACGACAGCAGATAATCTGAAAAGATGAACAGTTTAAGATATAGAGGCTACATAAAATGTATACACACACACATTTTATACATGTATATAAATATATATAAAGAATGAAAGACGAATATATTTATTTCACCATTTGACATCCATATAATGATGATTATTTTGCAGCCTTTATCATCATTTATTGTGGAGGCGCAATGGCCCAGTGGTCAGGGCAGCGGACTCGCGGTTTCGATTCCCAGACAGGGCGTTGAAAGTGTTTATTGAACGAAATCAACTAAAGCTGCACGAGGCTCCGGCAGGGGATGGTGGCGAACCCTGGTGTACTCTTTCACCACAACTTTCTCTTGATCCCTTCCCCAAAAATTTGAGGCCTTTTGTTTCCAATAGAAAGGATTATTATTATTGTTACAACCTTAAAATAAATCTTTGTCAATTTAGCGTTTTCAGATGCAATCAGTGAACGAGCGCCCGACAAAGAGGGGCACATTAACATAATTACTACCAGTTATTTATTCACCCATCATGTCCTTATGTCTCTCTTCTCGTCCAAAATGAGGTCAAACTAATCTTCACCTTCCTCATCAAACATCACATCCCTTTTTACTTTCCAGTACAACACCCTCTATACGACAAAAGCTAAACCAAAAGTAATTTTCATCAATAAAGTTAAATCTTTTAATCAATAAATATAAACTGCTAATGGGTCTATAAACAGATGATTTATTTATTGATTGATAAGTATTTACATATTTGTTCAGCTTCTTCAGTCTATTTTTGTATTTCTCCACGTTTTTGTTTCATTACTAGCCACACAGATAAGGTGGGGGAGCTGTAAGAATAGTTAGCACGCCGGACAAAATGCGAAAAGGCATTTCGTCCGTCTTTATGCTCAGAGTTCACATTCCGTCGGGGTCGATCAAATAACGGCAGAGGTCCCACCCACATAGGTTGGATTTTCTCCGTTTAACGGGGAATTTTCAAATGGTTTTTTTTTTAACTACACAAGCGTACCAGTTGATAACTGGAGTCGATGTAAACAAATAGCCCCAACCCTCACCAAGATATAAGACCTTGTGCCTATGGTAGAAAGAATTATTGGCGAAAATAAATAATACGTACACTCGGTGTTTTGGATCAGAGTTTTTGTTACGCTGCAAACGGGTGGTGTACGTATTCTTTACCTCCGCCCGAATTATTATTATTATTACAGTTTTAAAGCAAACCTTAACCAACTTACCGTTTTCAGATGTAACCAGTGACGATAAATAACCGGGTAATATTAAAATATGATTATTATTATACACTCAGTTGTTACAGTCGATGTTTCCACTTTTCTCGTCGGCTGACCGTTCAAAATTGAGGTCACGCTAGTCTCCCGCTTCTTCACCTGATATCGCTTCCACTTTAACTTCCCGTTGCAACATTCTCTGCATCACGAAAGTTAAAACCAAAAGCGTTACTATTAATACAGTTAATGTTTTTAGCTAATATAAATAAAAAAAAAAAGGAAAGTACTAACGGATTATAAGACAGATTCTTTAATAACTGACTTTCAAAACATGTTCGTATTCGTTCCGCTTTCGCAGGATACCCAATTTATTTTTGCGGCTTCCACGCAGTTTTGTTAATTCCTACAAATTCATGCGTGACGCACTACTAACATATTTCACACACACATACACGGACACACACACAGGTAATCGTTCTGTAGGTCGGGGATAACATCGAAATAAATAAATTAGGGAATGAGTTTTTAGTTAACTTGCAAACTGAAATGTCGATCTGTTATTTTGGAAAACATACGATCGTCGATTACATTTTATATAAAGTAAATCGTTGTCAAATGAGTGTAAAGCGGCGTAAATAATTACTAACAAATACTTCTCAAGCCTTATGGCTAAGGCCAATATCATGTAATTAATTACTAAAATGGGAGAAAAGCCGCGTAACTAATTTATAAAATGAGTGCCAAGCAGCGTATTCAATTAGTGAAATCGGAGTAATGCAGCATAATTAATTTTAGTTTAGATGTGTCCGTCCGATTCTGTTATCCTGCGTACCAAATTCAACCAACCTGGTACCATCTTTCTGCCAGTGATGGTGATAAAAGCTATGGCGGAGACGTAACCCCCTCCCTCCTCCTACTTAATTTTTTTTTTTTTACAGAAACCCACGTTTTCGGCTATGTGGATTCCGATTCTAAAAAAAAAAAAAAATCTTCCACCAAACCTTAGTCACAATTTATGTTCCTAACACTAGCTTAATGACAACTTAATTCTTTGTTATATTTAAAATGAATTGAAAGAAATACAGAACATCTCAACAGAAATATGGTAACAAAAAGGTTAAAATATATAATAGAGAAACAATTCTTAACTCTTTTGATACCAACCTCACTGAAACCGCATCTGGTTCTGTTGTACAAATGTCTTGTTTTCACAAGTTTTGAATGAAAATCTTCCACCAAAGCTTAGTCACAAATTATGTTCCTAACACCAGCTTAATGATAACTAAGTTACTTTACTAAATTCTTTGTTATATCGAAAATTAACTGAGAGAAACACAGAGCATCGCAGCAGAAATATAGTAACAAAAAAGTTAAAGTCACCATGATATTTTTAACCTTTTTAATATAAATCTGGCTGAAACCGCCTCTGTCTTTGTAGTACAAATGTCTTGTTTCCGTAAGTTTTGAATTAAAATCTTCCACCAAAGCTTAGTCACAATTTATGTTCCTAACACTAGCTGAATGATAACTAAGTTATTTTACTAAATTCTTTGTTATATTTAAAGTAATTGAAAGAAACAGAGCATCTCAAAATAAATGCAGTAACGAAAGGGTTAAAGATTAAGGAAAAAGGAAGGGATTTCTATGTGTATTGGAATGGAAGAATCAGAAATAACTGAGATAGCATTGGTGTGAAGTGTATTCAGAATGATGAAGGCATACCACTATCAATATGGAACAAAGAAAATGGTATGAGAGGCTGAGGAATGGGGAGAACGCATGGAATAATTCATGCTGATCCAACAGAAGGACCACGAATTCAGGTTGTTAGCATGCTGGCTCTTCTAATTCATCATTATCATCATCCTTTAACGTTGGTTTTCCATGCTGGCATGGGTCGAATGGTTTGACCAGAGCTGAGAAGCTGCATTAGTTTCCAGTTTGATTTAGCTTGGATTATATGGCTCGATGTTCTTCCTAACACCAACTGCTTTACAATGTGTAGTAAGTGGCACTAACATGAGTGCTTTTTACATGGCACCAGCATAGGACTCTTGCAGGTCAGTCCTTTTCACCAGAGGATGAAGCCTTAACACTTCTGCTGAGGAGGACGGGTCTTCTTGAGTACAGCAAGGCACTAAGTATCTCAGCTAATCCAAAAGGTTCAGTGTTTTGAGGTTACCCTTGGCTCAGTGTCAAAATGTATGTATGTTATACCTTTTCTCTAAATATTTCCATGGTCATAGCTCTTATGAATCTTTTGGTCTACACCAGTGTTTCCCAACCTATTTTCCCTCGGGCCCTACTATAAATTTTCAGAAAAATCTATGCCCCACCAGTCATAATTGTCGTTTAATTTCCGCTTTCCACGCTAGCATGGGTTGGACGATTTGACTGAGGACTGGTGGAGCCCGAAGGCTACACCAGGCTCCAATCTGATCTGGTAGAGTTTCTACAGCTGGATGCCCTTCCTAACGCCAACCACTCTGAGAGTGTAGTGGGTGTTTTACGTGCCAATCAAGCAATGCTGGTGACGGCCACATTCGAAATGGTGTATTTTACGTGCCACCTGCACAGGAGCCAGTCCATCGGCACTGGCAACGATCTCGCTCGGAAAAAAACAACAACTTTATTTGTAATATTTTATCACAATTATTTAATACAAAAGAATCTACTGGTGACTCTTTAATTAAGTACTGAGTACCAAAAAAGAAAAAAAAAAGAGTACATGACATAGATAAAAAGGCTAGGCTGAAAAAGAGGATGAATAACATCATCTCCTCATACTGACATTCTATAGAAAAATACTGAAGGATTGCTAAATTACATTCTTGATAGTCAGACATTGTCAGAAAAGTTGAGTTTATTCAGTAAATCTGGAGCATCATCAACAAGGAGTTATTACCAACCATCTCCGTGTCAAGGGTCAACTATAAGACCACCATCATCATTTAATGTCCATTTTCCATGTTGGATGGCTTGACAGGAACTGGTAAGGCCAGGGGCTGTACCAGGTTCCATAGTCTGTTTTGGTTGGTTTCTGCAGCAGGATGCCCTTCCTCATGCCGACCACTCCACAGAGTACCAGGTGCTTTTAATATGTCACTGGTATGGGAGCCTTTAACATGTCATTCATGCATAGTAACTTTGCCATTTTGAGAGAATGATTTACTACAGATATCACAGCGATATGGCTTATCTTGTGTGAATATGTTTATGTTTAATTAAGCAATCTTTCGTAGAGAATGATTTATCACAGACATCACAGTCACTTGGCTTCTCTCTCATATGAATAAGTTTGAGTTTAATTATGATATCCTTTTGAGAGAAAGATTTACCACAGGTATTACATTGATATAGTTTCTCACCTGTATGAATGAATTTGTTTGTATTTAAGCTGCATTTGTCAGAGAACGATTTCCTACGTGTCACGCTCATATGGTTTCTCCCTTGTATGAACACATTTGTGTCTGGTTAAGGTACCATTTTGAGAGAAAGATTTACCACAGATATTGCAGTGATATGGCATTTCTCCTGTATGAGTACGTTTGTGTTCAGTTACATGATGGTTTTGAGTGAATGATTTACCACAGATATCACACTGATATGGTTTCTCTCCTGTATGAATACGTTTGTGAATAGTTAAATTTACTATTTGTGAGAATGCTTTGTCACAGATAACGCACTGATATGGTTTCTCTCCTGTGTGAATACGTTTATGTTTAATTAAGCAATCTTTCGTAGAGAATGATTTACTACAGATATCACAGTCACTTGGCTTCTCCTTCATATGAATAAGTTTGTGTTTAATTATGAGATCCTTTTGAGAGAAAGATTTACCACAGGTATTACATCGATATGATTTCTCACCTGTATGAATGAAGTTGTGTGTATTTAAGCTGCATTTGTCAGAGAATGCCTTACCACAGATATCACACTGATATGGTTTCTCCCCTGTATGAACACGTTTATGCCTGGTTAAAGCACCAGTTTGAGAGAAAGATTTACCACAGATATTGCAGAAATATGGCATCTCTCCTGTATGAGTACGTTTGTGAACAGTTACTTTACTACTTTGAGTGAATGATTTACCACAGATATCACACTGATATGGCTTCTCTCCTGTATGAATACGTTTGTGAATAGTTAAATTTACTATTTGTGAGAATGCTTTATCACAGATATCACACTGATATGGTTTCTCTCCTGTGTGAATACGTTTGTGAGTTGCTAATTCACAATTTTCAGAGAATGATTTACCACAAATGTCACAATGATATGGCATCTCTCCTGTATGAATATATTTGTGCTTTGTTAATTTACTACTTTCAAAAAATGATTTACCACAGATATCACAATGAAATTGTCTCTCTCCCGTATGAATATGTTTGTGTCTAGTTAAATTAGTTAATTGTGAGAATGCTTGATCACAGATATCACAGCGATATGGTTTCTCTCCTGTATGAACACGCTTGTGTCTAGTTAAGGTACTATTCTGAGTGAAGGATTTACCACAGATATCACACCGATATAGTTTCTCTCCTATATGACTATGTTTGTGTTCAGTTACTTTACTTTTCTGAGAGAATGATTTACCACAGACATCACAGTGATATTGCTTCTTTCCTTTGTGAATACATCTGTGAGTAACATAGTTACTTTTCTCTGAAAATGACATTTTACAGATACCACATTGGTACGACGTTGTTCCTGTATCATTTGGCATCTCATTTGTAAAATCAATCCTTTTAGACTGTGATTCACATTTAGCCTTGTCCTTACACAATTCACTTTCCATTATTTTTATTTTCTCTCACCAAAATACTCAGAAAATTCTCTTCCTTAAGTTTTTTATATTACATCTTTAACAAATATTTGTTCTGCCATATTTCCCCCTCAACTGAATTTGTAGTCGATATCTGAAGATGCTGCAAACTCCTTAGTGATGTAAGTTTAGTTAGGGTGTTTCCTCTTCTGGTACTGCTTTTGGTGAAGCCCGAACACCTCCACGTGACTGAAAGTGGACTAATTGACTACAATAAATAAGAACTGAATGAACTGCCAAGGGAGTGGGTAGGTGACAGTGTTAGTTCGACCATGTTGGTTTGCCATGTTAGTTCGATGTGTGCTGGTTCAACAGTCAGTAGTTGAACAGGGAATACTATACTGAGTATCGTACCTACATTCAAGTAGTGCAGAAGGAGTGCATTCTGTGTTAACATATGTTTTTCTGCAAAAGGTTATTTTTAGATAACCACAACCAACTATTTATTTGCGTAATGCCATTTTGCACCAGACATGTATACCCATATCATAACAGGTACACATCCCAGACAGTGAAGTTAAGAAATCTTTTTAATACTCAGAGGAAATGCTTCACAGTAATTCTCACATATAAACAGGGTTATATCTTTTCTGTATAACCTCTTCCTTCAGTTTTAAGATGACAAACACCTTACAATTAAATATTTCCAGTTAAAAAATGTTCTTTAATGCTTATGTGAAGGTACGTGGCTTAGTGGTTAGGATATTCAGCTCACAATCATAAGGTCACGAGTTCAATTCCTGGCAGTGTGTTGTGTCCTTGAGTAAGACACTTAATTTCATGTTGCTCCAGGCCACTCAGCAGATAAGAATGAGTTGTACCTGTAATTCAAAGGAGCAGCTTTATTACAGTATGTGTCACCCTGAATCTCCCTGAGTACTATGTTAAGAGTATATGTGTCTGTGGAGTGTTCAGACACATGTGTATGAATTACACGAGCAGGCTGTTTCATTAATCACATCGAATGGAACCCTTGCTGTTGTAACCGATGGAGTGCCAGTCATACAACGCCAATGGATATCTGGTATTCTGAAATAAGAGAGAAACAATACAGAATATAGAAGATGCTTAGAGAAGTGATATTCAACAATGGGCGATTTGTACATTTTTGTATTGATAAACAACAGTTATAAATCTCTACCGGAAAAATCAAAGTTTATTTTTCAGTTTGTAAATAAAATTACATCATACAATCTTTATGTGAAACATCATCATTTAACGTCCATTGTCCATGCTGGCATGGGTTGGACAGTTGGACCAGGACTGGCAAGTTGGAAGGCTGTACCATACTCGTCTGATTAATTACTGTCTTATATTACATTGTGGAGGCGCAATGGCTCAGTGGTTAGGGCAGCGGACTCGCGGTTTCGATTCCAAGACTGGGCGTTGTGAGTGTTTATTGAGCGAAAACACCTAAAGCTCCACGAGGCTCCAGCAGGGGATGGTGGCGAACCCTGCTGTACTCTTCCACCACAACTTTCTCTCTCACTCTTACTTCCTGTTTCTGTTGTACCTGTAATTCAAAGAGTGAGCCTTGTCACTCTGTGTCACGCTGAATATCCCCGAGAACTACGTTAAGGGTACACGTGTCTGTGGAGTGCTCAGCCACTTACACGTTAATTTCACGAGCAGGCTGTTCCGTTGATCGGATCGACTGGAACCCTCGACGTCGTAAGTGACGGAGTGCCAACAACAACATATATTACATTTTATAAACAATAAATCACAATAATTTTGAATTTTTGGGTACTACTAAAGCAGCGCGGATCCGAACGCGCAGTCGCGCGTCCGCGCTAGCTAGTATTGAGTGGTCGATCCTAACCCTAACCCTAACCCTAACCCGCGTGTGCAAATGAATACGTGTTTAGGGTTAGGGTTAGGATCGACCACTCACGACTAGCTAGCGCGGCACTATCATGCTATTAGCTGTCAGAAGTGAAAGTGCTCCCTGCTAGTGAAGTATCTGTCTGTCTGCCTGCCTGTTGCTGGTCTGTCGATTCTTTGGCTACTGACAGCTAATACCATGACTGACCGGAGCGAGCTATATGTCTGTCTGTCTGTCTCTCTATCACTCTATCTCTCTTTCCCCCCTCCCTTTAAAACGCGTCAGTTATCTCTCGCCTTCTCTCTCTCTATCTCTCTCTTTCTATATCTATACCATTACCTCTCTGTCTGTCTGTCTGTCTCTCTCTCTCTCTATCTATCTATCTATTACTCGAAAGTTCGCGCGTCCGCGCTAGCTAGTCGTGAGTGGTCGATCCTGTTATTTTTAAACTTCAAACTTCATTTGTTTTCTATTTTGATAAATTCTCTCTGTTGAAAATTATATTTTTATATTTTAAATAATTTGCAATTTCAGGAAATATGTTTTTATATTAAATTTGTGTTTTCTACTCACGACTAGCTAGCGCGGATGCGCGAACTTTCGAGTAATAGATAGATAGATAGAGAGAGAGACAGACAGACAGACAGACATATAGCTCGCTCCGGCCAGTCATGGTATTAGCTGTCAGTAGCCAAAGAATCGACAGGCCAGCAACAGGCAGACAGACAGATACTTCACTAGCAGGCAGTGAGCACTTTCACTTCTGACAGGTAATAGCATGATAGTGCCGCTAGCGCGGACGCGCGACTGCGCGTTCGGATCCGCGCTGCTTTCGTAGTACCAATTTTTGTTGACATTCTTCGTTTCTATGTGGCCCTTTGGCCTTGTACTTGTGATCGTTGTTTGACGTAAATAATAAACAAATTTGACTTACTCCTTCAGGTGGTGTCAAGATACTTACAAAGAAGAAAAGGACGGAAAATACGTCTTCGTAACTCAAACAAGCAGGAACATTTAGGTTGTAGTGGCTACCGGAGACGAGATTCGAACCTACAGTATCCACAGCAAAAAGAAAAAAAAAAGCATAAAAGAACACTCTTCTTTGTCCACGAACAGACATAGTCTGCACCTTTGACGTCACTTCCTCTTTCAAAGTCATCGCTTCAAATCATTAATGTTTGAACGTCTGTCGAATAATTGCTATAACGAAATCGTTGCATAGTTTTCATTATGTTATATTCGAACGCAAGGGTACCTTAATTATCAACACAAATTTTAATTAACGAGATAATAATTAAATCCAAGCACGTGAGGATGTAACATGAGTTGTCCTCCCTTACTGAGTAGTAATGCGTGCGCAGTATCAGAGTGGTGCTCGTTTTGTTTTATCCTTTCCCAGTTACCATCTCAGCACGTTTGATAACAATATCCTTTATGCGTCGTATCCCTAATTATTACTACTACTACTTTACACAGACTATAGTACGTTCCTTTATGAAACATTTCTGTAAGTATTGTAGTTTCTTTTTTTAAATATTAAAAAGTATTTCATTCACGAAAGTATTAAATGCGAACGAACTTTCAGGCAGCGGGGCTGGAATATCGCCCAATAAGTTGGATTTTTCTCTGCCTTGGCTGGGATTTTTCAAATTTTTTCCCCATCACACACTTGGTATAACGATGGAAACGTTTCACGAAACGGTCTTGAAAATTTATGATTGTTTTTACTGCCGGAACGAAAGAAATCCAATTTATTTATGTAGACGGACTTTTGAATTAGCTATCCCCGTAAGTTGGAATTTTTCCAATTTAGTTGGGATTATTTTTCAACTTTTATTTTTTTGTATCAGATATTTTAAAACGACAGGAAAAGAAAAAGCTTTATAAAATTTTTAACACACCATCTTTGCCCCAATCCATTTTCTCCCGGTAAATATTTCGTAAAGGACGCGTTCGTACCTCGGTGTGAAATAACCTTTTTTCACGAGTTTTTTTCGAGTGTATTCAACGTATCTGACCTCCACCCGCCGCAAGTCGCTTTTTTCCGGAGAAGAAAGTTGGGATAGGGGTCAAAAAATTATTTCACAGCGAAATATCGGCGGCTCCTTTATCGCAAATAGGTGTTACATGGTAGCAGGGCGTGCTCACATTCGTTGAAAGTACTGACATAACCTGGAAAAGAAAAACAAAACTCCGTTGGTGGGAAACT
>NC_069009.1:1319881-1329052 GCF_001194135.2 Octopus bimaculoides
ATCACACCAGGGTACGACTGTAGCTAAGTTACGGGGTACGTAAACACACCAACATCGGTTGTCAGCATCCCCTCGTGTGTGTGTGTGTGTATATATATATATATATATATATATATATATATATAGATAGATAGATAGATAGATAGATAGATATGTGTGTGTGTGTGTATACATATACATACATGAGGAAGTGCTGAAAAGTTCCTGGCTTTAAGAGTATCGTGAAAGGCCTGGCTGGAGGCCCAACCTTCTGAATCCTTTTATAGGGCTTAGAAGAACTGAAGGATTACTACAATAAGTGTGTGAATCCATTGAATAAAATCATAATTGATCCTTCTATATTTTCGTTTACCCAAAGCCAGGAACTTTTCACCAACACTCATATATAAATATGTAATGCATATGTGTCTTTGTAGACATTTTATATATCATCTTTATCTTGTTTATTATTTCAGATAATCCAATGAAATTGGCTTCAAAGAACTTAGACCTGATATAATCCTGTTGATATTAATCTTCTAGAATTAATCTAAAATATCTCTTTTGAACTCAGACCAATGGGAAAATTTTTCTTAATTACTTTCCGGAAACTATTCAGCAAGATACAGCTGCATGCTAATTAACTATGGATTGCTAATTACAAAGGAGTTTGTAACAGCTACATATATTAACAAACACTACAGTTGATGGAAGTTTAAATCAGTGATTATATGAGTATTTTGTTAAGGATTAACAGTAAAAACAAACATCTGTATGTTGTGGTGAGTCTAGAATAATTATGGAAAATGAATTGTGCGAGAACAAGATTGAATGTAATGCAGATTTTCAAAGGAGTGATTCTCCTGATGATGTGATGAAAGAAATGGGTAAAATATCGTACCAATGTGATATCTGTGAGAAGACATTTTCTCAAAAATGTCGACTCACTGCACACAGCCGTATTCATACAGGAGAGAAGCCATATCACTGTAATATCTGTGGTAACTCATTCTCTCACAAAGGCAACTTAACATCTCACCAACGTATTCACAGTGGTAGCAATCTATATCAGTGTGATATCTGTGATAAATCATTCTATCAAAAGGGTCACCTTATTAATCACCAGCGAATTCATACAGAAGAAAAACCATTCAACTGTGATGTCTGTGGTAAATCATTCTCTCAGAAAGGTAATCTCACGACGCACAACCATATTCATACAGGAGAGAAGCCATTTCACTGTAATATTTGTGGTAAATCATTCTCTCAGAAATACTATTTAATCAATCACCAACGCACTCATACGGGAGAGAAACCATACTGTTGTGATACCTGTGGTAAATCATTCTCCCAAAGAAACAATCTGATTGTGCACAGACGCATTCATACAGGGAAGAAGTTGTATCAGTGTTCAGTGTGTGGTAAATCGATCTCTGGGACAAGTAATTTAACTAAACACATACTCACTCATACAGGAGAGAAGCCATATCACTGTGACATCTGTGGTAAATCATTCTCTTGTGGAAACACCTTAACTAGGCACAAACGTATTCATACTGGAGAGAAACCATATCAGTGTGATGCCTGTGGTAAATCATTCTCTGATAACGGTGGCTTAACTGTACATAGACGTATTCACACAGGAGAGAAACCATATCACTGTGATATATGTGATAAGTCATTTGCTCAGAATACCGAGTTGGCTACTCACAAACGTATTCACACAGGTGAGAAGCCATATCACTGTGAAACTTGTGGCAAATCATTCTCTCGCAAATACAACTTAATTTCCCACCAACGTATTCATACAGGAGAAAAACCGTATTGCTGTGATATCTGTGGTAAATCGTTCTCTCAGAGAAACAATTTGATAGTACACAAACGCACACATACAGGTGAGAAGCTGTATCAGTGTTCTGTTTGTGGTAAGTCGTTCTGTCAAAAAGGTGAGCTGACTTCTCATGAACGTATTCATACAGGTGAGAAACCATATCATTGCGAAATCTGTGGGAAAGCCTTCTCGCAAAGACATCACTTAACTACGCACATAGGTGTTCATACAGAAAAGTAACCATGTCAGAATGTAAGTTGTGCTAAATAAATTCCTTCATATTCACCGATCCAATTGTTTGTGTTTTCTCATTGGTATAAGTAGTAATTTTATGAATACAGATAATTTCCTTTGGCCATTCCTCCTCTCTGTTTGGAGGCACAAGCACTTTCACACACACACACACAATGGGAGTGGAGGCGCAATGGACCAGTGGTTAGGGCAGCGGACTCTCGGTCATAAGATTGCGGTTTCGATTCCCAGACTGGGCGTTGTGAGTGTTTATTGAGCGAAAACACCTAAAGCTCCACGAAGCTCCAGCAGGGGGTGGTGGTGACCCCTATTGTACTCTTTCGCCCCAACTTTCTCTCACTCTTTCTTCCTGTTTCTTGAGTAACGCTGCGATGGACTGGCGTCCCGTCCAGCTGGGGAGGAACACATACACCATAGAAACCGGGAAACCGAGCCCATGAGCCTGGCTAGGTTTTGAAAAGGCGACGTTTATCGTATATGACATTTGGGCAATGGTTGTGCACAAAAGTTTATTTTTCTCCTGCATATATTGTCCATTAAAATGTTTGGTTCTTGCTCAGTCCCTGCAATTAAATAATTTTTTTTTTCCATAGCACCAATGTCTTCTACACATTTTATCTTTTTGTGTCTTCAGTAATCTCTCTCCCATTTGAACTACAACTTTAGGTCTGCCATACCTAATGTTTTTTCTAATACCCATCTTACATCCACCATCAATATCCCTTCCACTCACTGTAGCCATCTTCACATACTTCTGGCTCCACCACAGTTGATCTTTCCTCCCACCTACTCCACCGTCACATCTCAACTTCCTGATTTACCCACAGATGTATGATGCTGCTATTGCCTACACCTACTCTGCAATTGCTTGTCATCTTCCTGGGCCTCTTCTCTGTCTCTCCCCTCCCCAATCCATACTGATATTTACCATTAACCACACCTCTACTCATTTTCATCACTTGCTACACTCACCTCTAGCCCAATCTTTAATCGTCTGAATTATAGTCATGGACAATGTACTTGCCTCCCAATTGCATGTCATTAAACCAGTCTGTATCTCTAGGTATGGCTGTATAGTAAAACCTTACTTCCCACTGCATGGCACCTTGGGCAAGTCTTCTATTATAGCCTTAGGGCCAACCAAGGCCTTATGAGTGGATTTGGAAACTGAAAAGAAGCCAACGGATATGTGTGTGTGTGTGTGCATGCATGTGCCTTTGTCCCTCACCGCTGCTTGACAACTGGCGCTGGTGTTTATGTCTCTGTAACTTCAGCAAAAGAGACTAACAGTATAAGTACCAAGTTTGGAAAAGAATAAAGTATGGCTAAAAATTTCTGCGAGGCAGTGCCCCGCCATGACCACAGTCTAATGACAGAAACAAGTAAAAGATGAAATATAAACCGGCCATATCCAGTCCAAGTATTCTACTCGTTTTATGTTCAAACTGGCCAGATTTAGCCTCTCACACCTACCCTACAATGTCTTTGTAAAAATAAACAATCGCATCTCAGATACCCGGCCCCTTGCTGTAATCAAGAAGACACGTCCTGCACAGCAGAAGTGTTAAGGCTGCTGCGCTTGGTGAAAAAGATTGGCTTGCAAGAATCCTGTGCCAGTGTCATGTTAAAAGCACCCAGCATGCACTGTAAAGTGGTTGATGTGAGGAAGGGCATCCAACCATAGAAACCAAGCGAAATCAGACGGGAACCTGGTGCAGCTTGCCAGCTCAAGTCAAACTGTCCGACCCATGGAAAATGGATGTTAAAGAATGATGACGATGATGATCCTCATTGAAGTCCTGAAGCTACAAGACAATACACAATTAGCTTGAAACAGTGTGAATAAATAATCATCATATTTGACAGAATGCATGGTAAAAAGTTAAATCAAGACATTCTTTGTATACGGATAAAAGCAACAAAAGTGTAGACATAGAAGATTTTCAGAAATCATTTATTGTAAAAGATGCAATCTGGAGTATAGTAATAAGTTTTGGGCAATGTACCAAGGGGGACTTTTAATTCAATATCAAGATGAGGACACCACTTCAACTAATACAAGGATACTTTGATAAATGATTTTTATAACCCTTTAGTACTTAAACAGACCATGTCTGGCTCAAATATTCTACTTGTTTTAAGTTCACACTGGCCAGATTCAGCCTCTCACACCTATCTGAGAGTATCATTTTGAAAAATAAACAACCAAACCATCATGAGCTACAAGATAATGCATGAGTAATCCAAAACAAATGTCAATAAATATGTTACATTTGACAGTAATCTGAATGCCAAAGGGTTATACTACAAGGTGTCTGGGCTAAATCTGACATTATTTGATGTCTCCTTTTTTTTTTCAGGATTAGCTTGATGTATTGGAGAGCATAAATGTCAAAGGTGAGTTGAGAAAAAGATAGCCGACATGGAGGTCTGGAAGTGATCTGAATATTCTTTTCTACCCTAGGCAGAAAGCCCAAAATTTTTGAGGAGGGGTCAGTCGATTATATTGACCCCAGTATGGAATAGGTACTCAATTTATCGACCCTGAATGGATGAAAGGCAAAGTCGACCTCTCCTTTGAGTGAATATATCCTACCTTCATCCTGTATGACTGTGATTGTGTTGAATTAAACTTCTTCAAGTAAATATATTCTTCGACAGATATTGCTGTTATGGTTTTCATCCTGTATGAGTCCGATTATGTTTAGTTAAACTTCTTCTTTGAGAGAATGATTTACCACAAATATCACAGTGATATGGTTTCTCAACTGCATGAATATGCTTGTGTTGAGTTAAGTAACCAGCATGAGACAATGGTTTACCACACACATCGCACAGATGTTTCTCTCCCCGATGGGTGTTTGTGTGAATAGTTAGGCTACCTTTATGAGAGAATGATTTATCACAGACATCACAATAAAATGGTTTCTCACCTGTGTGAATGCGTATGTGGGAAGTTAAATGATCCTTTCGAAGGAATGATTTACCACAAATATCACAGCGATATGGTTTTACCTCTGAATGAATACGTTTGTGTTTAGTCAAGTTACCATTCAGAGTGAATGATTTACCACAGACAGCACAGTGATATGGTTTCTCTCCTGTATGAATGGTCTTGTGTCTTTCCAAGACAGTAGCATCAGAGAATGATTTACCGCAGGTATCACAGTGATATGGCTTCTCTCCTGTATGAATGCGTTTGTGTCTAGTCAAGACTGTAGTGTCACAGAATGATTTACCACAAATATCACAGTGATATGGTTTCTCTCCAGTATGAATATATTTGTGTTTATTTAAATTGCCATTATGACAGAAAGCCTTCCCACAGATGTCACAGTGAAATGGCTTCTCTTCAGCATGAATGTATTTGTGTCTATTTAAGTCACTTCTTTGAGTGAATGATTTACCACAGGTATCGCAGTGATGTTGTTTCTCTCCTGTATGAATGTGCATGTGTTTAGTGAAGCGGCCTTCATCAGAGAATGATTTATCACAGAAATCACAGTGGTATGGTTTTTCCACTGTATGAATACGTGTATGTTTAGTTAAGGTACTTTTTTCTGAGAATGATTTACCACAGAAATCACAGAAATATGGCTTTTCCCCTGTATGAATGCGTATGTGACTAGTTAAGTGATCACTCTGGGAAAATGATTGACCACAGACATCACAGTGATATGGCTTTTCTCCTGTATGAGTACGTTTGTGCCTAGATAAGGCACCATTTCGAGAGAATGACTTATCACAGACATCACAATGATATGGTTTCTCTCCAGTGTGAATAAACTTATGTTTAGTTACACTGCTACTTTGAGAGAACGATTTCCCACAGATATTACAGTGATATCGTTTCTCTCCTGTATGTATATTCTTGTGTTTAGTTAGGCTGCTCCTTTTAGAAAATGATTTACCACAGATATCACAATGGTATGATGGTTTTCCTTTCTCAGTTTTTATATCATCAGGAAGGTCAATCTTTTTAGTCTCCGTTTCACATTTAACCTTGATCTCATTTAACTCACATTCCATAATTTTTCTTTCCTTACTACAATATACAGACGATTTACTTTTTGTTCTAATATTTTACTCTGAACAAATATTAGTGCTGCTATGTTTCCACGGGCTGCAATTTCTGGTGATTATCTAAACTCCTTTGTAATCCAAGATTAATTAAAATGCAAAACCAGTTTGTAAACTTTTCAAGAAGTGAACAAGACAAATGTTGATATGAATATCAGTTCTAAAGAATATTTCTCTGTAATTCCCCAAACATTTATATAAATAGAATTATATTTTTTTCTTTATAACACTTTCCTTTAGTCTTTAGGATGTGATCAATATTGATGATGTATCTGATGCGAACGATCCTTTTGTGTTTTTAATATTCTGAAATAATTAAGAAACAAGAATTTAAGATACAGAGGATATTTAAAAAGTAGAGACACAACACAGGAAATTTAACAGTTTTATGAAATAAAACCATACACATAAGCACTTTATTAGAATAATTGAAAGCTAAAACGTGAAGTGCATTACTCTTTTACTTGTTTCAGTCATTTGACTGCGGCCATGCTGGAGCACCGCCTTTTAGTCGAGCAAATCGACCCCAGGACTTATTCTTTGTAAGCCTAGTACTTATTCTATCGGTCTCTTTTGCCGAACCGCTAAGTTACGGGGAAGTAAACACACCAGCATCGGTTATCAAGCGATGTTGGGGGGGACAAACACAGACACACAAACATATATATATATATATATACATATATACGACGGGCTTCTTTCAGTTTCCGTCTACCAAATCCACTCACAAGGCTTTGGTTGGCCTGAGGCTAAGTTACGAAGAAACAAAGCTGACTTCCCCGAAACTTCTCTATCCAATCACGGAAGAATTTTGTTTCACAAAAGATGCCGATATAATCGGAATCTATCCATTTTTCAGGAAGCTATGGGGAAACAAAATCGGGTAGAGAACATACGTGAAAATATGCCCGTATTTTTATAATTAGGCATTCGAAGGATGACTAATTATAATTAAACATTAGGATTGTATTAAAAAATTGTTAAAAATACTTCGTGCATTGTGGAATTATAACCAATTAATTGCACATGAATCTTGACAACTAAATCGTACGTTGAGTTGTGAAGCACTGGTCTGTAATAATTAATATGTTGATTTGTTATGTTCTTCATTAAATCTGTTTAATTTTGGGATTTCAGACAATCAGTACTGGAGCAGAGAATTTAGATTTTAAAGTGATTTTGTATTATATATGTATCATGCAAGTACGTGTTATATTCCAATGAAAATATTATAAATATTAAAAAAAAAAGTATTATAAAATAAATATCGACATCTGACCAGCAACATCGAAAGGTTTTCAGTTACCGATGTTTACCTTAATTTTAATATATATATATATATATCATATATCTTACCCATTGACAGCTGTATTAACCTTTGTTTACAGTTAAATATTTTTAATTACACCAAATGTAATTTGAAAACGGAAACGGAAGTAAAGCATATCATGTGACTTTCATTCTCTTACAAAGAAAAGCACGAAGTCTCACAAAACAACATAAAACGACCATCACGAAAATACACACACATACATGTATGTATATATATATATATATATATATATATATATATATATATATGTGTGTGTGTGTGACTGTGTTTGTCCCACCACCATCACTTGACAACCGATGCTGGTGTGTTTACATCCCCGTAACCTAGCGGTTCGGCAAAAAGAGACCGGTAGAATAAGTACTAGGCTTACAAAGAATAAGTACTGGGGTCGATTTGCTCGACTAAAGGCGGTGCTCCAGCATGGCCACAGTCAAATGACTGAAACAAGTAATAGAGTAAAAGAGAGTTAAATATCTCCTTTCGGTAAATTACGTTGGGGATTTTTAACTTACGACACCGGTGTATGTTCAGACATGGGAACTTTATCTTCCAAAACTGCCTGCTTGGCTTCTAATTAATTAATTCAGCTAATCTAATGATTTTTACGTATAGTGATTGTATCATGTTAAGGTAAACGTTAATGTTTGTGGATAAAATAGAGTGAGTTACATATTTGGAAGTCAGGGATCCACCCACTTCATCATTTTTAATCATTTCGCAACCAACATCGTTAATTGGATTTTCCTTGATTTTTACACAAAATCAGGACAGAGGAAAATGGATTTTTATCTCCGCAAATGAGTAAATAACTTCTCTGAACTTACTTGATTTTTCAGTTGATCGTTGAATCAAAAAGAAAAAGAAAATATAACAGAACGCATGAACCTTTCTGTGCAGTATCTTGATCTGTTAGTAACACACACACACATCAACATCATCTATTAGTCATCTACATGTGTACATATACATATTTTGTTTCACCTTACACTGCCGTAATGATAATGTAGAAAATGTAATTCTGTTTGTCAACAAAAATATATGTGTGGAATTTGGAGAAAAGAAAATCTACAGTTCCTAATTTCCGCATTCGTAAGCCGAGGCCCATGATATTCTCGCCAAAAAGCTAAACCGTAAGAAATAATACTTTAAAATATTATATAGATTTTTGTCTCAGATTCCAGAAGAATTGATATGGAAGACGTTAAGGACTTGGACACTTCTACCACAACTGATTTTACCGATGTAGATTCAGCAGCATCGATTGACAGAGACGAGAACCCTTTATGGAGTGAAGTATTTATTAACCAAGCATCAACAAATGAAACTATCCCTGAATATTGCTGTGAGATTTGTGGGAAAACATTCAATTCAGAACAGGATTTCTTCACACATAAAGACGCACACAATAAGGAAAAACCATTCTATTGTGAAATATGTGGGAAATATTTTGCATATAACAGTTATTTTATAAGCCATCAAAGAATCCACACTGGAGAGAAGCCGTATCATTGCGAAATATGTGAGAAATCTTTCACTCAGAATTCTCATCTTGTTATCCACATACGTAGTCATACAGGGGAGAAACTATTTCATTGTGAGATATGTAATAAATCATTTGTCTCCAACAGTAATTTAACAAAACATAGGAGAATACACACCGGAGAAAAACCGTATCATTGTGAAATATGCTTCAAGT
>NC_069009.1:1329232-1329838 GCF_001194135.2 Octopus bimaculoides
ACACTGGAGAAAAACCATACCACTGTGACATATGTGGGAAATCGTTTACTCAAAATTCTTGCCTTGTTATTCACACTCGTAGCCATTCTGGATTAAAACCATATCACTGTGAAGTGTGTGGGAAATCTTTTGTGGATAATAGTAATCTAAACAGACACAGACAAACACACGCTAAAGAAAAACTGTTCAACTGTAAAACTGTGGTAGAGACTAAGCCTTTTAACTCTGAAACTTCGGTAGAAGCCAAGCCTTTTATCTCTGAGACTTTGGTAGAGGCTAAGCCTTTAAACTGTGAAACTTCAGTAGAGACTAAGCCTTTTAGCCATGAAACTTCAGAAGAGGCTAAACCTTTTAACCGTGAAACTTCGGTAGAAGCTAAGCCTTTAAACTGTGAAACTTCTGTTGAAGCCAAGGCTTTTAACTGTGAATCTTCGGTAGAGGCTGTCTAATATGTTCATAAACAATGACTTCCACTACAAAAGGAAGGGACCAACTGCATTCACTCAATCTATAAGTAAATCATCATTATACATAAGTGAGTACTGAGATGAATTAAACTGAGTTAATTACTATTCTATGATATATTTTATTGACACAAAACAGCAC
>NC_069009.1:1329848-1332326 GCF_001194135.2 Octopus bimaculoides
TAAACTGTGAAACTTCAGTAGAGACTAAGCCTTTTAGCCATGAAACTTCAAAAGAGGCTAAACCTTTTAACCGTGAAACTTCAGTAGAAGCTAAGCCTTTAAACTGTGAAACTTCTGTTGAAGCCAAGGCTTTTAACTGTGAATCTTCGGTAGAGGCTGTCTAATATGTTCATAAACAATGACTTCCACTACAAAAGGAAGGGACCAACTGCATTCACTCAATCTATAAGTAAATCATCATTATACATAAGTGAGTACTGAGATGAATTAAACTGAGTTAATTACTATTCTATGATATATTTTATTGACACAAAACAGCACATGTTGGAAAATTTGTAGATATTTGTTAATTCTACCTGTGTAGTGTAATTAAAAATTTTATAGTTTAAATACAATAGAGCATCACAGTTCAGAATTTTGGCAAACATTTGGGGAATCCAGCATAGTTCCTATGTGGTCCCTTTCATTTTATAAAGGAGATTGTTCATGTGCCTATTCGACATCTTTAGCAATTTTTCTCATGTATTTAAAATTGAGTTCACCATGCATACACTGTAGAACATACGTCATGATGAATTATACTGAAAAAAAACCCATTGTCTTTGAATTCTTGTAGTCTACAAATGTAGTCTCATTTGGGAGAAACACTTTCATTAAAGATTTGGGAAATCCTTATTTGTGAATTATGAATTATTATTGTTTTAATGTTCAGTTTTCCATGTTGGCATGGATCAAATGTAATTTGTAGAGACAGGTTTTCTTTGGTTGGATGCCCTCCCATCACACATTTTACATGCAAAGTAATATTTCTTCATGGTTGGTCACATTTCCATTGGAAATTGAAAACAAGCAACACCACATGTAGAAAGATGACACCTGTCTGCATCAAACATGTGTCAAGATGTGGAGATGCACACATACACACTCTCTTCCACACACTAAATCCACTCACAAGGTTTTGGCTGACCCAAGGCTATAACCCAAAGTGCCATACCCTAGGATTGAACCTAAAACCACATAGTTGGGTAGCAAACTACTTAACCACGAAACTATACCTACATTTATGCTGTTACACACGCACATGTGGTGGGCTTCCTTTCAGTTTCTGAGTTCAAATTCTGCCTCCAACCAAATTTCAGCCCTTGTGTCTGTAATAGGTTTATTATACTCCCTACCCAATCCACTCAGAAGGCTTGGGTTGGCCTGGCTTTACAGCCAAAGATATTCAATGTGCCATTCAGTAGGACTGAACCCAAAATCACAGGGTAACTGAGCAAACTTCTTAACCACACAACCTTGCCTATCTTAAATATAAGCAAGTACTGTATATACAGGAGGGGAAGTAGCAACATGGTTTCTTGAAAACATTGCAACCAGAAATAAAAAGAAAGATGGGTCTTAATGAATCAATACAAGGAAACTGACAGCTGTATGGTTAACAAGCTTGCTTCCCAACCATCAGGTATCAGGTTCAGTCGTACTGTGTGGCACCTTTGGCTAATCTTTTTTTACAATAACCTTGGGCCTTGTGAGTGGACAGAATCTAAGTTACAGAGACATAAACACACCAGCATCGGTTGTCAAGCGATGTTGCGGGGACAAACATAGACACACAAACACACATTTATATATATAACTCTAGGCCGAAACAACTGTACGTTTCTGTATATTCTCAAATTCCTAATGTACTTTATATTTGTAACCTTGATTGTTAATATAACATCGTATGTCATAAGCATTTGTATATTGTGGCTTTTGTTATTTTAATTACAAAATAAGTTAATTAACTCAATGGAATACACGGTCTGCAAGTTGATGGGTACCACATATTCTCCATTTTCTAATTGCTATATATATATATATATATATATATATGTGCATATATACGACGGGTTTCTTTCAGTTTCCATCTACCAAATCCACTCACAAGGCTTTGGTTGGCCTGAGGCTATAGTAGAAGACACTTGCCCAAGGTGCCACGCAGTGGGAATGAACCCGGCAAGCTACTTACCACACAGCCACTCTTGCGCCTTACCAACTGCACATCTATTCTAATCAGAGCGTAAATCATTTCAACAAATAAAGTTATTCATTGTAATATTTTTCTGGCACACTTGTTTCTTATTCAATATCGTCTCCAGTCCCATTTTCATTAAATGTATACGTTGTGTAATTGCATTCATTTATTCAAGTGTGAAATTCGATTCCAATTTATTGCCAGAAAGTCCAATTCAATTCAGTGACCATGAGTAAGCAAATCATATAAGCTTGAAAAACTACCATGTGCACACACACACACACACACACATAGCTTTACACACACATATATACACATATATATACACACACATATATGCACACACACATATATGCACACACACATATATATGCACACACAAATACATACACATGCATATATATATATATATATATATATATATATATATATATATATATATATATATATATATATATATA
>NC_069009.1:1337943-1342504 GCF_001194135.2 Octopus bimaculoides
ATATATATATATATATATATATATATATATATATATATATATATATATAAAACCTCCACTCTGTCGGTGATGAATGACCATGGGTGCACCGAAGAGGTTCCCTCTGGGGGCAAAGTTGCCTCATCGGCGTACACACAATCTAGGGCAGTGTTTATGGAAGACTAGCAGCCTCTCATCTCTACGCCACCGTTTTTATCCAAAGGAATGGTAAAGGGGTCAGTACAGCTTGGCACCAGTGATGTCACAACTCCTTTCTAAAGCTCTCAATGAACTGTATCAACAGGAAATAAAGTGTCTTGCTCAAGAACATAACATGTAGCCTGGTCTGGGAATCGATCTCACAACCTCATAATCGTAAGTTCGATACTCTAACCACTGAGCCACGTGCCTTCATATACATACAATTTTGAATAATAGTATCAGATTGGAGCCTGGTGCAGCCTTCTGGCTCACCAGCCCTCAGTCAAACCATCCAACCCATGCCAGCATGGAAAGTGGACGTTAAACAACAACGACGACGATGATGATGATGATGATATATACAGACACACTTGGGACTGGAATCATAGAATGATTGCATTACTCTTACTCTCTCTCTTTTACTTGTTTCAGTCATTTGACTTCGGCCATGCTGGAGCCTTGCCTTTAGTCAAACAAATCGACACAGGACTTATCTTTTATAAGCCTAATACTTATTCTGTCAGGTTTTTTTGCCGAGCCGCTAGAAGTGAGGGGGATGTAAACACACCAACATCGGTTGTTAAGCGATAGTGGGGGTCACAGACACAAATATACGCATACACACAAATATATAGGCATAACCACAGATTCCTCCTCGCCGCCGACTTTGGATGATCATAACTTTCAGAAGAATGGATATTTCTTAATGAATTTTTCTACGCATATTCATTATATCATGTAGATTCCGAATATAGAAAACTTTTTTGGGGGAAAGTGTTTTAGGAGGGGAGGGGGTGGGAAATTTCGGAAAATTCACCAGCGTCCACTTCAATTCGTCTTAACTTTCAAGAAAATATGAAATTTTCTACAAATATACCTCGGACTATGTAGATTCCGAGAACATAGGAATTTAGGGGGAAAACAATTGGAGGTTACTTTCGAGGAACGTTCCCCACTCGGGGGTGTTTCGGAACAAATCGTCCATATTTGTTTCATTTTCTCCGCACAGGAATCTGTAGTTATTCCAATATATATATATATATATATATATAGATAGATAGATAGATAGATAGACATATATAAGTCGGCTTTCAGTTTCCATCCACCGAATCCATTCGGAAAGCTTTGATCTAGCGGAGGCTATAGTAGAAGACAACTTGCCCAGAGTGCAATGCGGTGGGACTGAATCGAGAACCATGTGGTTGAGAAGCAAGTTTTTTTATTAGACAGCCACTCCTGTGTATTTTGTTGCATTGTCCTCTTCGTAAACAATTTGAGACCAACCATGAACAACAGGAAGAAAGTACACAAAGCAGATCAGTTTGCGCATGTTCTGAGTTCAAACCTTGCTGAGGTTCACTTTGCCTTTCATCCTTTTGGGGTTGATAAAATAAGTTCCAGTTGAGCACCGGGGTCAATGTAATCAACTTAGCTCCTTCTCCAAACCTGCTAGCCTTGTTCCCAAAATTTAAGGTGGCAGGTAAAATACACCATTAGTGCCCCTGGACTGGCTCTTGTGCAGGTGGCACATAAAATGCACCATTTTGAGCGTGGCCGTTGCCAATACCACCTGACTGGCCCTCATGCTGGTGGCACGTAAAAGCACCCATTACACTCTCTGAGTGGTTGGCGTTAGGAAGGGCATCCAGCTGTAGAAACTCTGCCAAATCAGATTGGAGCTGCAGAAATCTGGTTTGCCAGTCCCCAGTCAAATCGTACAACCCATGCTAGCACGGAAAGCGGACGTTAAACGATGATGATGATGAAAATCAGTTTTGGTCATACTTAATGTTGATTTTTCTTCAACTGTTGATTCGGTTGTATTTATGATAGTTTTGTTTTACTACTTTACCCTTTACCAATATATTAAGTGCATACAGCAAAATCTCCTTCGGACATGCTCTCCTTCTCAAATTCACTAGTGTTTATCTTACGCATGAATATATATATCCATAGGTTTCATCATCATCATCGTTTAACATCCGCTTTCCATGCTAGCATGGGTTGGACGATTTGACTGAGGACTGGCGAACCAGATCGCTACACCAGACTCCAATCTGATCTGGCAGAATTTCTACAGCTGGATGTCCTTCCTAACGCCAACCAATCAGAGAGTGTAGTGGGTGCTTTTACGTGCCACCAGCACGAGGGCCAGTCACGTGGTACTGGCAACGGCCACACTCAAAATCCTCACAAATATGTAGTTGCATTGTCTGTTTGATTTGTTAATTAAATGCTTTGTTCTTAGGTTAGAATGTTAATTAGACACAAGAAAGCTCAGTCCCCAACTTCTTAACAAACCATATCGTTTTGAAATCAGAGAACCAACCTAATGAATGCTCTAGATTAAAATAGGAATTTGACAATTCAGAATATATTTTTAAAAAACTTTTTTTATTCTTTAGAATAAAACAACTGAAACTTTTTTGATTTTTTACATAAAGTGCTTTTTGTGAAAAAATTAGTTTAGAATATTATAAATTGTAACGGAAATTCTCTCTCAGTTTAAATGACATTCCCCACCCAGCAATGGAATTGGATCCAGCTAGAAGCTAGATAGAAATTCAATACTGTTTTGTTAGTTCAATCAAAGGATATAGAAATTGTGTATATATTTTTTCATTGTGTTGTATGGCATAGTGGGAGATGTCTTATATTCTTCTATATTTTATCATTCATAGATTTGGTCTCAATTCAACATAGACAGACTTTCCAGTATAGTAGTGGCATGCTATCTGGCAGAACAAGGTGCAAACTTCTATCATAGAAACAATGCCAATGCTACACCAGAGATGAATTTATGAGATTACAGCTACTCAGACAACTCAAAGAATAAAGCAAATGTACAACATGTCAGCAGAGACGTTGGAATGTAGTCTTTGAATGTGGCCACACCTCTTGTAAAGAATGTGGAGAACAACTCCGTCATTGCCACATGTGTTGGTAACCTTTGAACAAAAGGATTGTTATATATTGATCATCTCCTTTATTCTGGTTTTCTCTTTGCTTTATTGCTCACCTGTCTGAGAACTACCCCTGATCACATCCACCTGTCTGAGTCAGAACTTGTTTCTGAACATTTTTACCAAACAAGAGAAAACTAAGAATATTTTAACAATATCATGAAGAATAATAAACCATTTGTGCATTTGTATTCTGTTCTTCTTTGTTTTACACACGCACACACACACTGCCCAAGATATCACGCTGTGGGACTGAACTCGATTTTCTCTTTTACAGTGCTGGTGTAGTATGTGATCTACATGACATTGTGATCTACAGCAACTTAATTCTAGATTAGCTTGAGTTCTACATTCAAAATTTTGTTATAAATTTGCACATTATTCCTCCACATTTGCTGCATGGATCAATATCTCCATGTTCATCAAGGAATTCATAGAGTTGGAAAAATTCTATTGCAGCATCTTCATCTCGAATAACCTGTGTGTAAATTTCATTTGCTCTCATCATGATTTCTTTCAATGGGTTCAGGACTATAAGTGTTTAAATCATAGAAGTCCTATTTTTTTTTTGGTTTATATAACAAGCCAACCAGAAGTCGTATAAATAGTTGAGTTTTAAATGTAAATCACAAACTATATTTGAACTAATGTAGATCACATACTAAACCGGCACCTCACTTTCTATTACATACAACAAACGACTGGTAAATTACATTTTCATTCTTTTCGGAGATTTACCATTTCCATATCTCACTCGGACGTAATCAGTCAGTTGAATATCTGAAGAATGTCCCAACTTCAATGTTACTCAAAGAGAATCAACACGTACTATCGCTCGTCAAAGCTTTGTTCCGGTTGTTTCTTATACAATAACATAAGAAATTGCGAAGATCTTTTAGAGATTCTTGTTATGTAATCGTGTCCGAGCATTCAGAAAGATAATGAGATATAATCAGGGGGTTATCAATATGGAAATGATGACAAATGTATATCATACGCGAGCAGACAGGTGCACACACGCACAAATAAAAATAATGTAGTAAGGGATATAACTCTTGTTACATCCCTTTTCAAGTTTGCATGACGTTCCATTGGGAAATAATAAACAACAATGGATTCTCAGTGAGATAAAAACCAGAAGTGGCCTTAATGAAAGAGGAAGTTTTTTTCTAATCCACCCTCGACTCTTGAAGAATGTCATAATGAAAGAGGGAGAAAATTACCTTTTGCTTCAGTCGTTGGACTGGGGCCATGCTTGGGCACCGTCATCAACAACTTTTAGTCGAATGATTCGACCTGAATATCTATTTTTTGAACATGGTAATTATTACATCGTTTCCTTTTTGCCAAACCGCTACGTTACGAGAACGTAAATACACCAATACTCGTTGGATGACAAAAACATATATATATATATA
>NC_069009.1:1342582-1345709 GCF_001194135.2 Octopus bimaculoides
TAAAGAAAAAGTATGTATACACACACACAAACATACATATATATATATATAATATATAATTGTATGCATAGTTGTTGTTGTTGGCACTCCGTCGCTTACGACGTCGAGGGTTCCAGTTATCTGATCAAGGGAACAGCTTGCTCGTGAAATTAATGTGCAAGTGGCTGAGCACTCCACAGACACGTGTACCCTTAACGTAGTTCTCGGGGGATATTCAGCTTGACACAGTGTGACAAGGCTGACCCTTTGAATGACAGGCACAACAGAAACAAGAAGTAAGAGTGAGAGAAAGTTGTGGTGAAAGAGTACAGCAGGGTTCGCCACCATCCCCTGCCGGAGCCTCGTGGGGCTTCAGGTGTTTTCGCTGAATAAACACTCACAACGCCCGGTCTGGGAATCGAAACCGCGAGTCCGCTGCCCTAACCACTGGTCCATTGCGCCTCATATGTGTATACATCAATACATATATGTACATACCGACATCTATATGTCTACATACAAGCATATATGGGTACAGGACATCACAAAAAACGTTAAACACAATGAGAAACGAAAACATAAAGACGAGGACAGAAAACGAACTTTTTTCGAACAACGAAAAAAACCCCAGAGAAATGAGACACGCAACATAAAGAATATTACGCATCTTCAGTTGACCCTGCTCCATCTACTCCGCATTTCGAAGGGAAGGACAATACGCGACTTCGTTGGAGCAGTCCTTCCTGTAAGCAAATTAATTTAAATGCTGTTTACGTCTTCTTGGCATTAAATTATTGTAACGGCGGTTACCTCCCTTGTACTATATTTATCACTGTCTCCTGTTTAAACGGGCTATCTTTCGTTTTGATTACATTTTACGTCATTTCTAACCCACAACAGTCGTAGCTTGGAGACACGGTCGAATAAGATATTTTGCCTGACGTCACGCTTCGCATCATTCTCGCGTCGTTATGCAATCGACCATAACATTCATCGTTTCGTTTGTTTTCAGAAACAAGCTCCAGAACATTTTTGATTGGATAGATCTGTAGTGATGTCATAACATAGATTTCTAATGAAGCAATACGCAGAAAAGAGAAAACTTACGTTAAAAATAACATGCACACGATCTTTTTTTCTTAATAGAAGTAAATTCCAAAGTAAACGTTTCTAGTAGAGAAGTAGATGAGAACAGAAGTAGCGTATTACTTCATTAGAAATCTACGGATGCACATACGCACATAATAGAGAAAAATGAAACAATTATGGACGACTTGCTCCGAAACACCACCGAGTGGGGAACACTTCTCAAAAATAACCTGCAGTTGTTTCCTTCAAAATTCCTACATGCTCGAAATTTACATACATCAAGGTATATTCGTAGGAAATTTCACGAAAGAATATTCATTTTCCTGGAATTTAATTGTATCTGTTGGAATTTCCGAAAATTGTCCCCCACCCCCATTCCAAAACACTTTCACCGAAAATGTTTGTATATTCGGAATCTACATAATAAATCATATATGCATAGAAAATTTCATTCAAAAATATTCATTTTTCTGAAAGTTATGACCTTCCAAAGTCGTGGGGTGGGGTACAATTCTGTAGTTATGCCCAAATCTCCATTGATTTTGTATCATAAATAATAAAAAAATTAGAATCTTAACACATTTAACAATGTGTGATTCGACATTTTTTAAGCAAAATTTCAAAAAATCAAATATATTTTGTACTTGTTATGCCTGTGCAGAAATAAAGTACGTTTCGCCGTTTATAATTCCGAGTTAGTTTTTTTAATATTATTTCATTTCCTGTAGAATTGGAATCGCACCTTCGTTATAAGTTACTTTAAACACTGATTTAAATGTCACAGCAGGTAAGATATGATGCATACTTTTAGTAAAGATCGTTAAGGTGATCTAAAGTGTAAGTTTTTAATTGTCTGAATAAATAAGTATTTAAACATAGACTTAACACTAGCACCTGTTCGTTATGGATACGTACAATATGCTTATGACTGCATATATGCATTTGTGCTCTACGATCGAACCTTGCCAAATACCTCATAAGTCCTCCTTTGTTTTTGTTTCGTTTTTTAGACGTTATAGTGTACTTTAAGGAAGATTTTGCTGCTGTTTCTAGCATTTCGAAAAATCACGTAACGGTTTAGTCTTTGCTGATTTCCATAACAACAGACTGTTCTACATGACTACAATAAATGTGTTCTATTGGCTAAAATTACATAAATTTAAATGTTCAGTGTCTTGAGTTCGGCTTTCAATGGGACACATGGAATGAGTTCAATTGTTCTGGTAAATATTTACATTTATAATTCATTTTTATAGAAGATTGAAGACAAATGAAAGAAAAAGGCACTCAACACGTTTCGTAAGAGTTACATGTATTATTATGTAAAACAATTTGATTCAGCTCCATGTGAAGTAAAGTTTTATAGGCGAGGTTTCTGGAAGAAGCCTACAAAGCTTTGTTTGGAGCCAAATTAAACTGTTTTAACTCTTTAGCATTCAGATTATTCAGCCAAATATAATTCTAATTTATTCACATTGTTTTGAATCAATTATATATCATCTTGTAGCTTTGAGATTTCGATGTTATGACTATATATTTTTTAGGCTAACATTGTAGATGAGGTGTAAGAGGCTGGATATGGTTGGTTTGAACATAAAATAAGTAAATATCTGAGCCAGAAATGGCCAATTTTGATGCCACAGGGTTAAACTGGCATATCCAGCCCAAATATTCGACCCTGTTGAAACTGGGAAGATCCAGTCTCTCACACTACCTCTACAATGTCATTGTAAAAACAAGCAATCACATCTTCAAAATCTCAAAGTTACAAATTATTACGTGATTAATTTTTTAAATGTGGATTACATTTGATAAATTATAATTCATCTTTATACGAATACACTGAAATTTTCAGTTTTTTCTCTTATTTTAAGATTTTTCTCTGTTTTACATTTCAGATAAGATTATCGAAACAGAATTGTTTACATCAGTAGCATCATCAGCATCAGTTGTCTTTTAATGGCTAAAGGAAAATGTAATGGAACATATAATAACACTTTACATAAGTTTACAGTGAATTATGGTGAAATATTTCTTTTCATCTGAAATTTATATCAAG
>NC_069009.1:1345965-1348466 GCF_001194135.2 Octopus bimaculoides
AGAAAGATTGCAATTGTTGGAAATGTAGGAGAAGAAAAATTAGAATCAAATGTAACAACAAAAAGTAAAACATATATATATTTTGGTGAGAGAATATGAATAATGGAGGATAAATTATTAGTCACCGAGGTTAGATCTAAATCACAGTTTGAAAGTATTGAATTTCCTGATAATGTGAAGAAAGAGAACACAAAAAGTGAAATTTTATATCACTGTGATGTCTGTGGTAAGTCATTCTATAAGAAGTCCAATCTCACTACTCACAAATACATTCACACTGGAGAAAAACCATATCGCTGTGATGTCTGTGGTAAATCATTCTCTCAAAATGTTCACTTAGTTAAGCACAAAAACATTCATACAGGAAACAAACCATATCACTGTGATATCTGTGGGAAATCGTTTTCTCTACAGTCTGGTTTAACTAATCACTTATACACTCACACAGGAGTAAAGCCATATGATTGTGATATTTGTGGTAAATCATTCTCTCAAAAGGAACACTTAACTAAACATACACAAATCCATACAGGAGAAAAACCATATCAGTGTGATATCTGTGGTAAATCATTCTTTCAAAAATATGGCTTAACAAACCATTTACTAACTCATACGGGAGAGAAACAATATCACTGTGATATCTGTGGTAAATCTTTTTCTCAAAGGTCTGGTTTAACTAATCACTTACATACTCACACAGGAGTAAAGCCATATGATTGTGATATTTGTGGTAAATCATTCTCTCAAAAGGAACACTTAACTAAACATAAACGTAGCCATACAGGAGAAAGACCATATCATTGTGATATCTGTGGTAAATCATTCTCTCAAAAATCTGGATTAACAAACCACTTACTATCTCATACAGGAGTGAAACCATATCACTGTGATATCTGTGGTAAATCTTTTTCTCAAAATGAGCACTTGGCTAAACATAGACGTATTCATACAGGAGAAAAACCATATCAGTGTGACATCTGCAGTAAATCATTTTCTCAAAGATCTGGCTTAACTAAGCACATACGTATTCATACAGGAGACAGACCGTATCAATGTGATATCTGTGGTAAATCAGTCTGTCAGACAAGTGAATTAACTACACATAAACGCATTCATACTGGAGAAAAACCATATTGCTGTGATATCTGTGGTAAATCATTCTCTGCAAGTAGTGCCTTAACTAGACACAGACGTATTCATACAGGAGAGAAGCCATATCACTGTGATATTTGCAGTAAATCATTTTGCCAAAGTGGTGAGTTAACTATACACAAACGTATTCATACAGGAGAGAAGCCATATCATTGCAATACCTGTGGTAAATGTTTCTCTCAAGTAAACAGCTTAACTATGCACAAACATATTCACACAGGAGAAAAGCCATATTACTGATATCTGTGGTAAATCATTTTCTTCGGGAAATGCTTTAACTGTTCACAAACGCAGACATATATGAGGAAGACCATGTTGCTGTGATATCATTGGCAAATGATTCTCTTCAAGAAGTCACTTAACTACTCACATTTTTATTCCTATGGAAAAGTGATTGTTTCAACATTAACCCTTAGGCATTCGAGCCTGCTGTATCAGGCCAAAATATTTAACCTATTTTATGTGAAACTGGCCAGATCGGGCTTCTAACTAATCTCCTTCAATGTCATTCTGAACGTAAACAATCACATCATTAAAATCTCAAAGCTACATGTTAATGTACAATTAATTCAAAACAATGTGAATAAATAAGCATTACATTTGACAGGGTAATCTGAATACTAAAGGATTAAACTGGCCATATTGAACCAAATATTCAACTCATTTTATTTTCAGACAAACCAGATCCAGCCTCTTGCACCTTCCCAACAATGTCATTCTAAAATTAAGCAATCATATCTTTGAAATCTGTAAACTACAAAATAATGTATGATTAATTGACAACAATATAAATAAACAAACCTTACTCTTGACAGATTATTGTGAATCTAAAACGATTAAAGTTTGGATTATGGTAATTACATTGTAACAAACATACTGTTTAATTTTTGTAGAGTAAATTAATTTTTTTCCCTTCTCTTTGGTATTCTTTTATTATTTACTAGTTAGTCATTTGACTGTGGCCATGCTGCGGCACTACCTTGAAGAACTTTTAGACAAATAGGCGCAGTAGTGGCTGTGGTAAGTAGCTTGCTTACCAACCACACGGTTCCAGGTTCATTCCCACTGCGTGGCATCTTGGGCAAGTGTCTTCTACTATAGCCTCGGGCCGACCAAAGCCTTGTGAATGGATTTGGGAGACAGAAACTGAAAGAAGCTCGTCGCATATATATATATATATATATATATATATATGTTGTGTATCTGTGTTTCCCCACCGCCCACCAACATCGCTTGACAACCGATGCTGGTGTGCTTACATCCCCGTAACTTAGCGGTTCGGCAAGAGAGACCAATAGAATAAGTTCTAGGCTTACAAAGAATAAATCCTGGGGTCGATTAGCTCGACT
>NC_069009.1:1349138-1350130 GCF_001194135.2 Octopus bimaculoides
GATACACACACATTATTATTCCAACCAGGAAACCCTGGGTAGCTGTATTTACAAGATTTGTGGGCTTTTTATTATCTTTACCTTCTTGGGTAAAGTAGGGCTTCTTCTACTTGTTGAAGAATTACAACATAATATATATATGACAAGCATTTTTTTTAGTTTTTGGCAGGTTGGTATCAAAAGGGTTTATAGGATCTAAGATTGGGCTGCATGGCGTGAAGGACATGATGTTGCCCATGTGGCATGTTCTTATTTCCATGTCACTGATGAACCCAGTGGTGGGTGGGAAAGCCAATGTTTCAGTCAGAGTCCTTTGACGAAAAGATAAAAGAATGGAAAATAATGTCAAGGCATGTCATATACGAGGGGCTGCTGGAAAGTTCCTGGCTTAAAGGGTACCGCAAAGGGCCTGGTTGGAGGCCCAACCTTTCAAGTTCTTTCACAGGTCTTAGGAAAACTGAAGGATTGCTGCAATGTGTGTGAAGCTGAGAGGGGAATATGTTGAACAAAATCATAATCAATGGATTTGTCTTGGATTTTCATTCAAAGCCAGGAACTTTTCAGTACTTCCTTGTAAATATACATACATTATAAATATATATATAGGCGCAGGAGTGGCTGTGTGGTAAATAGCTTGCTTACCAAGCACATGGTTCCAGGTTCATTCCTACTGCGTGGCACCTTGGGCTAGTGCCTTCTACTTTCGCCTCGGGCCGACCAAAGCCTTGTGAGTGGATTTGGTAGACAGAAACTGAAAGAAGCCCGTCGTATATATGTATATATATATACATGTGTTATTTCTTTACTACACACAGAGGGGACAAACAAGGACAGACAAACGGATTAAGTCGATTATACCGACCCCAGTGCGTAACTGGTACTTATTTAATCGACCCCGAAAGGATGAAAGGCAAATATATGTGTGTGTCTGTGTTTGCCCCACACCATCGCTTGACAACCGATGCTGGTGTGTTCACGTCCCCGTAACCTAG
>NC_069009.1:1350140-1351687 GCF_001194135.2 Octopus bimaculoides
TTGTACATCTATCAGATATAGCTGATATATAACACTTACAAATCTCCATTGATTTTGTATCATAAATAAATAAAAATTTAGAAGCTTAACACATTTAGCAATGTGTGATTCGACATTTTAAGCAAAATTTCAAATATATTTTGTTCTTGTTATGCCTGCGCAGAAATAAAGTACGTTTCGCCGTTTGTAATTCCGAGTCAGTTTTTGAATGTTATTTCATTTCCTGTGGAAATGGAATCGCACCTTCGTTCTACGTTACTTTAAACACTGATTTAAATGTCACAGCAGGTAAGATATGATGCATACTTTTAGTAAAGATCGTTAAGGTGATCTAAAGTGTAAGTTTTTAATTGCCTGAATTACTAAATATTTAAACATAGACTTAACTTGTTCGTTATTGATACGTACAATATATTTATGATCGCATATATGCATTTGTGCTCTACGATCGAACCTTGCCAAATACCTCATAAGTCCTCCTTTTGTTTCGTTTTTTAGACGTTATAGTGTACTTTAAGGAAGATTTAGCCGCTGTTTCTAGCATTTCGAAAAATCACGTAAAGGTTTCGTCTTTGCTGATTTCCATAACAACAGACTGTTCTACACGACTACAATAAATGTATTCTATTGGCTAAAATTACATAAATTTAAATGCTTGTATTAATTATTATTATTAATTTGAAGAAAAAAGGCTGCGTGCTGGCAGTATCATAATCACGCCGTCTTTATGTTCTGAATTCAAATTCTGCCGAGGTCGACTTCGCCTTTCATCCATTCGTTCGGGGTCGATAAATCGGTCGAACTCCAGCAAAAAAAAAAAAAAAAAAATGCAATAGGTGCAGTATAGGTACTACTAAAGCAGCGCGGACCCGAACGCGCGGTCGCGCTAGCTAGTCTTGAGTGGTCGATCCTAACCCTAACCCTACCCCTAACCCGCGTGTGCAAATGAATACGTGTTTAGGGTTAAGGTTAGGAATAGTGTTAGGGTTAGGATCGACCACTCACGACTAGCTAGCGCGGACGCGCGACTGCGCATTCGGGTCCGCGCTGCTTTAGTAGTACCTGCAGTATATATATATATATTTCACCTATATATATATATATATATATAAACGGGAAACTAGGACTCAAGTCACTCTGTAACTTCTGCCAAAAGATAAGATATATATATATACGTCCTGTTGAAACTGGGAAGATCCAGTCTCTCACACCACCCCTACAATGTCATTGTAAAAACAAGCAATCACATCTTCAAAATCTCAAAGTTACAAATTATTACGTGATTAATTTTTTAAATGTGGATTACATTTGATAAATTATAATTCATCTTTATACGAATACACTGAAATTTTCAGTTTTTTCTCTTATTTTAAGATTTTTCTCTGTTTTACATTTCAGATAAGATTATCGAAACAGAATTGTTTACATCAGTAGCATCATCAACATCAGTTGTCTTTTAATGGCTAAAGGAAAATGTAATGGAACATATATAACACTTTACATAAGTTTACAGTGAATTATGGTGAAATATTTCTTTTCATCTGAAA
>NC_069009.1:1351816-1356333 GCF_001194135.2 Octopus bimaculoides
CAGATATTGAGAAAGATTGCAATTGTTGGAAATGTAGGAGAAGAAAAATTAGAATCAAATGTAACAACAAAAAGTAAAACATATATATATTTTGGTGAGAGAATATGAATAATGGAGGATAAATTATTAGTCACCGAGGTTAGATCTAAATCACAGTTTGAAAGTATTGAATTTCCTGATAATGTGAAGAAAGAGAACACAAAAAGTGAAATTTTATATCACTGTGATGTCTGTGGTAAGTCATTCTATAAGAAGTCCAATCTCACTACTCACAAATACATTCACACTGGAGAAAAACCATATCGCTGTGATGTCTGTGGTAAATCATTCTCTCAAAATGTTCACTTAGTTAGGCACAAACACAGTCATACAGGAAACAAATCATATCACTGTGATATGTGTGGGAAATCATTTTCTCAAAGATCTCATTTAACTAATCACTTACATACTCACACAGGAGTAAAGCCATATGATTGTGATATTTGTGGTAAAGCATTCTCTCAAAAGGAACACTTAATTAAACATAAACGTATCCATACAGGAGAAAGACCATATCAGTGTGATATCTGCAGCAAATCATTCTCTCAAAGATCTACCTTAACTAACCACTTACTAACTCATACAGGAGTTAAACCACATCACTGCGACATCTGTGGTAAATCTTTTTCTCAAAATGAGCACTTGACTAAACATAGACGTATTCATACAGGAGAAAAACCATATCAGTGTGACATCTGTGATAAATCATTTTCTCAAAGATCTGGCTTAGCTAACCACATATATATCCATACAGGAGGAAAACCATATCATTGTGATATCTGTGGTAAAACCTTCTCTCAGAATGAACACTTGACTAAACATAAACGTATTCATACAGGAGAGAAACCATATCAGTGTGATATATGTGGTAGATCATTCTCGGAAAGTGGTCATTTAACTTCTCATAAACGCATTCATACAGGAGACAGACCGTTCCAATGTGATATCTGTGGTAAATCAGTCTGTCAGACAAGTGAATTAACTAAACATAAACGCGTTCATACTGGAGAAAAACCATATTGCTGCGATATCTGTGGTAAATCATTCTCTGTAGGTAGTGCCTTAACTAGACACAGACGTATTCATACAGGAGAGAAGCCATATCACTGTGATATCTGCAGTAAATCATTTTGCCAAAGTGGTGAGTTAACTATACACCAACGTATTCATACAGGAGAGAAGCCATATCATTGCAATACCTGTGGTAAATGTTTCTCTCAAGTAAACAGCTTAACTATACACAAACGTATTCACACAGGAGAAAAGCCATATCACTGTGATATCTGTGGTAAATCATTTTCTTCGGGAAATGGTTTAACTGTTCACAAACGCAGACATATATGAGGAAGACCATGTTGCTGTGATATCATTGGCAAATGATTCTCTTCAAGAAGTCACTTAACTACTCATATTTTTATTCCTATAGAAAAGTAATTGTTTCAACATTAACCCTTAGGCATTCGAGCCTGCTGTATCAGGCCAAAATATTTAACCTATTTTATGTGAAACTGGCCAGATCGGGCTTCTAACTAATCTCCTTCAATGTCATTCTGAACGTAAACAATCACATCATTAAAATCTCAAAGCTACATGTTAATGTACAATTAATTCAAAACAATGTGAATAAATAAGCATTACATTTGACAGAGAAATCTGAATGCTAAAGGATTACACTGGCCATATCCAGCTCAAATATTCTACCTGTTTTATGTTCAAACTCATCAGATTCAGCCTCTCACACATACCCTACAATGTCGTTATAAAAATAAACGATCACATCACTAACATTTCAAAGCTATGAGATAATGCACGATTAATTCAAAACAATGTGAATAAATAAAAAAAAAATTACATTTGCGGTTTCAGTTTCCACTTACCAAATCCACTCACAAAAGTATAATAGAAGACATTTGCCCAAGGTGTCATGCAGTGGGACTGAACCCAGAACCATATGGTTGGGAATACCAGAAATTTGCTTGTCAGTTGCTTGAGCTTAACCACTTGAACATGTCTCGACAATATGTCCATCATAGTCATGTGTTGAGAAGGTTTCTTTGCGGTTTGAATAAATGTGACAAAAACAAAGTTTGAAGGAAATATTAACCATTTTTCATACTTTCTAGGGGTAAACAAACAAGAAATAACAGTTGCTACCCAAGGACAAAAACCGTGTTATGAAGAGTTATTTACTGTGCATACGTGTGGGCTGCCATACTTATGATCGGAATTGAACATTGATAACAGAAAGTGGTCTAAGCCGGGGGTTTTCAAATTTTTTGACTTGCGGACCCCTTTATATTTCAGGCTTTACCTTAGGGACCCCCTTATAAACGCTTATGAAATTTATACATAAATATTTACTTAAAATAACATATATTTTTACATTTATTTATTTAACAGCATTTAACAAATAGGTTTATTGTCAAGTAAAAGATTTCGATTAAAAAACATATGAAATCAAATTGCCCATAAAAAGTATTTGCTGTCCACGGACCCCCTGTCTTGTCCTTGCGGACCACAGTTTGAAAACCCCTAGTCTAAGCGACTGTACTTAAAACATACATCGCTATGATATTCTGAACTGTAACTGAACAATTAAGTTGAATAATTCTTGGCAAGCAGCTGCTTAGCTTGTCATTACTTTTTCAATAATTATTCAAACGAAGACTGAGAGATATCTGTTGGGGAGTCTTTTTATTGAAGTAATTGAGGGGAGGGCTGGAGTACAGCGAGTTATATTTACTCTATGTTTGGGTTTAGTGGAGGCGCAATGGCCCAGTGGTTAGGTCAGCGGACTCGCGGTTTCGATTCCCAGACCGGGCGTTGTGAGTGTTTATTGAGCGAAAACACCTAAAGCTCCACGAGGCTCCGGCAGGGGGGGGGGGGCGAATCCTGCTGTACTCTTTCACCACAACTTTCTCTCACTCTTACTTCCTGTTTCCGTTGTGCCTGTATTTCAAAGGATCAGCCTTGTCACACTCTGTGTCACGCTGAATCTCCCCGAGAACTATGTTAAGGGTACACGTGTCTGTGGAGTGCTCAGCCACTTGCACGTTAATTTCACGAGCAGGCTGTTCCGTTGATCGGATCAACTGGAACCCTCGTCGATGGAGTGCCAACAACAACAATATTTGGGTTTGAGAAAAAAATATTTTTTTATGAACTTTCACTACCTTACAAATACTATATCAGCTAAGCAAATGACTTTCTCTAAACGCTAAAACTTCCGGATCTTTAGTACGTTTCGTTTGTGTCAATTTCCGGATGTTAGTACGTTTCGTTTTTTCCCACTCGCTTTTTGATTTACCAAATAATTTTTGTTGTCGACTTCAATCTCCATTTAAATCGCATTTTGCTGTAATATAAAGACACTCCTCACGAAACACTGAATTATATGATTGTAACAGGTAAAATAAAACATATATTTTAATTTTTAGTAAATGTCTGTGAATATGGGTTAATTGAAATTTCCTGTCAAACGTGAAAGTTCCCAAGTTTTTTTTATTGTTTCTTCTTAAATGTTATTAAATTGGCCTACCTACAAAACTACTCCACTCCTGTCTTTGCTTTCTCAAAACTTAGAGTGAACTGAATATTTTTAAATGAAATATTCTATAAATACTTTTCAGGTGTGTAGATTACTATTATATCATGAATTTAATGAGAAAAATAAAATTGGGCGCGCACACATACATACTAATATACATCATATATTTAAGAAATTTCAAGTCGCATTTTGTTGACATATTGGATGTAGGTCTATATGCTTTTGTACGAGCTCACTATTTTTACCTATCGTTAAATTCCGATATAATCGAAATCGAACCATCTAAAAGGTATTTCATTACAATGTACCTATTTTTCTGAAAGTTACGAGTAAGACAAAGTCTGTGAGATAGAGAAACCACTTGTGTGAGCATGCTATTTATCTGTTTGGATATTGTAAATAAATACTGATCATTTATGTGTCCCAACATACATACTTTTTTATATGTCATATGTCCACTACCATTGTATTTACTGGGATTTATTACAAAAGGTACACATGAGTATATCTTCAAGTGAAAATAACTGAACAAAACTACATACTGATATCAAATATTATTACGATCGTCTTTGAGGTGGTGAGCTTGAAGAGACAGACAAAGTGTTTAGCGACATTTCTCCCAGCTTTTCCTGTTAAAGTTAACTTTGTCTTTCATCCTTTCGGAATCGTTAAAAAAAAAAAAGAAAAGTAGTGGTTGAATACTGGAAGTCCAACTTTTTCCTTTTCTACTCTCCTTAAAATTAAGCAACCCTTCATAACTTCCATTTTAGTTTTTGTTTTTTCTCCGTTTTTCTTTGTTTTATATCTTTTCTGAAGCATACTTTTAGCTGCAAGTCTGTTTTATGAAAGGAAAGAAGAAAGCAGTAAGAAATGATAGTTAGATGAAAGATTATCAAAAGTAAAACCGGTCAAGTCAATAAACAGCTTCCCT
>NC_069009.1:1358395-1366472 GCF_001194135.2 Octopus bimaculoides
AACTTGAAGATTCCACTCTCCCCACTTCTTAATTTTTTTCACTTTTTCCAGAAATTGTTTTTGCGAAATATGTAGAAAAATACAGAGATAATGATATGATTCTGATACATAATTAGGATAAAATCATTATTTAATGATTTATCAGTGGCCAGCAAACTAAAAATACCATATTGGTTAATTTATATTAAAATTATAATAAGGGTGTTGAATGATTTTAACACCAGTCTGCTAGAAATAGACCCCAGATGGTCCATGAACCACTTAGATTATTACTGCAGTACACAAGGCCATAATATATATATATATAATATTATTAGGGATAAAAATCCAAATTTACAGGTAAAAACTCAATTAATGAACCTTGGTTCTTTTCACTAAATCTATATATATGTATATATATATATATATACACATACACACACATATAACTAGCTTCTTACAGTTTCCATCTACCAAATCCACTCGCAAAGCTTTGGTCACTCCAAAGCTAGAATACAAAACACTTGAACAAGGAGCTGTGTAGTGGGACTGAACCTGAAACCATGTGGTTATAAAGCAAATTTCTTACCACACAGCCATGCTTGTGCTTATATAACAGTTCCTTCTTTTATCTTCATAAAAAAATGTTTTACCCTTTTCTCTGATGAATCTCTACTTTTCAAGTATCTTCTATAACTTGTATTTTCTCTCTTTTATTTCAGAATATCAGATGACATTCTCATAAAAGAATCTTTTACATCAGATAATCATCCATGTTCAATAATTCTTTGAAGATTAAAAGGAAGTTGTTATACAGAAGAGATTTCAATGGGACATATCTAGCCCAAATATTCTACCTGTTATATTTTCAAACTGGCTAGGTCCAGCCTCTCACACCAACCCTGCAATATCATTCTAAAAATAAACAATCACATCATCAAAATCTCAAAGCTATGAGACAATGCAGGATTAATACAAAACAAAACAAATGACTGGCTGTTTAACCAACAAGTTAAACAAACAATCAATTAGTTGGGTAGATAATTAATCAATTGTCTAATGATAAAGGAGCGGAACTGAACCATGCATGTGTTATTAATATTGGCATAATGACACTCACTAGACGATAAGATCAAACGGAAATATAGTGGTGAGAGAAGAAAAATTACAAGAAAAATGAATTTTGTGTGACACTTTGAAGATGAGTAATTTTATTAAAGAGATGGCCAAAGGGACAGGAGAATCATTATACCACTGTAAAAAGTCCTATTCTCAAAAAGGAAACATTCCTACTCACAAACGTATTCATACACAGGAGAAACCACATCACGGTGAAGCCTATGAGGAATCACTCCCTGCAAATAGTTCCTTAACTAATGACAAAAGACTGAATGCAGGAGAGAAAGCATATCACTGTGATATCTGTAGAGAGTCATTCTCTCAAAATATTCACTTAACTGTACACAAACGCATTCATACTGGAGAGAAGCCACATCTTTGTGACATCTGTGGTTTCACTTTTGCTCAGAAAAACAATTTAATTTTTCACAAACGTACACATACAGGAGAAAAACCACATCGATGTGACATCTGTGGTAAATCGTTCTCTCAGAAAAGCAACCTCACGACCCATAAACGCATACATACAGGAGAAAAGCCATATCGTTGTGATATCTGCGGTAAATCATTTTCTCAAAATGTTCAATTGACCAGACATAAACACATTCATACAGATGAAAAAGAACACCAGTGTGATATCTGTGGGAAGTCTTTCTCTCGACTTGGTCACTTAGCTAAACACAGATGTACTCATACAGGAGAGAAGCCATATCACTGTGATGTCTGTGGTTCACCATTCTCCCAAAAAAGTGAATTGACCGATCACAAACGCATTCATACAGGAGAGAAGCCATATCATTGTAATATCTGTGGGAAAGCAGTCTCTGTAAGCTGTAATTTGAGTAAACACAGATATATTCATGAGGTAGAGAAACGATATCACTGTGATATTTGTGGTAAAGCATTTGCCTTAAGCAGTAGGCTAATATCTCACAAGCGTATTCACACAGGAGAAAAGCCATATCATTGTGATATCTGTGGTAAGTCATTCTCTGAAAACGGCATCTTGACTGTGCACAAACGCATTCATACAGGAGAGAGACCATATCATTGTGATATCTGTGGTAAATCATTCTTACAAAATTATCACTTAACCGTTCACAGACGCATTCACACTGGAGAAAAACTATATCGCTGCGATATCTGCGGTAAATCATTCTTCGAAGTGTACACCCTGACTGCTCACAAACGTATTCATACTGGGGAGAAGCCATATCAGTGTCATATCTGTGGTAAATCATTCTCTCTTCGTGGGGAACTAACTAAACACATACGTACACATACAGGAGAGAAGCCATATCATTGTGATATCTGTGGTAAGTCATTCACTGTAAGCAGCCACTTAATTAAGCACAAACGCATTCACACAGGGGAGAAGCCATATCACTGTGATATCTGTGGAAAGTCATTCAGTGGAAGCAGTGACTTAATTAAGCACAAATACATTCATACAGGAGAGAAGCCATATCAGTGTGATATCTGTGGTAAATCATTCTCTCAGTCTGGTCACTTGATTACTCACAAACAGATTCACACAGGCAGTCCGCGTTTTCACTGTGACATTTGTGGTAAATCATTGTCTCGAAAGAGTCAGTTGACTAGACATGTTTGTAAATGTTGACAAAAAAAGTTAACATAAATAAAATAAGCATTTAATTTTGCAATGAAAGTAAACAAACAAAGGTCGTTCTTTTTTAGAAGCGTTGAGATGTATTCTTGATGCATAATCACAGAGACATGAGTTCGAGTCTCATGGCTGGCCGGTAACATATTTTTCTGCAATGTATGGATAATTTATCCTGATCACGCTATTTGTAGCATTATCACACGTTTGAGAAATAAATTTATTTCTGTATCTTACAAGTATTTAATTGTTTCAGTCCGTTTAGACTGTGGCCATGCTGGAGCACCACCTTGAAGAATTCTTACTTGAATGAATCGACACAAGTTCATACCATCTTTTTAAACACTTGTCCTACTGATATCTTTTGCCAAATCACTGAGTTACAGGGGTATAAACACACCAACACTGGTTTGCAATCAGTGGTGGGAGACAAACACACATACATATACCTGTGTGTGTATGTATATATATATATATATATATAAAGAAGCACATCATGCATGTATATATATGTAAAGAAGCACATCATGTATATAGATATATATATATATGTGTTTATATAAGGGGCATTACTACAGAATAATGCCACACACTGGACTTCCCAAAATAAACACATTTGTTTATTTTGGGAAGTCCAGTGTGTGGCATTATTCTGTAGTACTGCCCCTTATATAAATATAAATGAATAATTATATTCTTGGGAATAGAAACTTCCCTTATGAATTTTTTTACACACTAGCTTCCTGATAAAATTCTTGTAAAAGATTTTTATCCTTTTTTGAATTTATTAATCATATATATATATATATGTGTATGTATGTATGTAAAGAAGCACATATATATATATATATATAGCGGAAGAGACTTGTCCATGGTGCCACGCAATGGGACTGAACCCAGAACTGTGTGGTTATAAAGCAAACTTCTTATCACAGAGTCACACTTGTGTGGTAAAATTTGTGAATGATCATCAACAGTGTTTCTAATAAAACTTCTTTTAATATTTCTGCCATACAAGACATAACTGCATTTTCTCAATGTTTTGTCATGTCGCTTGTGGGACCTAGAATTGTGACAGGGTTTGGTTCTGAACCCCTTGTTCTTGTTGTATTTTGTTTTTTAATCTGAAATTGAAATAAAGTTAATAAACAAATATTTGTTCTTTTATTGGAAGCATCGAAAATATGTATTGTACAATACAAATAGGATGATATTTTTTCAAATGCTGAGTTGCCATTAGAACAGCAGAAATACTGGATAAATTAGCCTCACAAGGAAACTCAGCATTCAAAAAATATCAACTCCTTATTTCGATGCTTCTAATAATAGAACAAATATTTGTTTGTTTACATTTATAGACACAGAACTGTTCTATAAAGCTAAAGTATTTAGTGTCTAAATTCAGCCATGAATTTGTCAGTGGGCAGTTTAGCTTATTGGTAAAGCACTCTGCTAGTCTTTGAAGGATATGGCTTCAAATCTCGTGGCTGGTTGTTGACAAATTTTTCTGCCTTATAAGGGTTCTTGCTGTTCTAACAGCAACTCTGTGTTAAAAAAAATATATTCTTATTTGTATCACAAAATAAAGTTGTTTTACTCTTTAAATTATCCTCGTGTCATTTTATATGTAGATTATATCCAACCACAACTTGTACTAGTGACACAGACATGTTGTTGGCACTCCGTCGCTTATGACGTCGAGGGTTCCAGTTCACCCAATCAACGGAACAGCCTGCTCGTGAAATTAACGTGCAAGTGGCTGAGCACTCCACAGACACGTGTACCCTTAACATAGTTCTCGGGGAGATTCAGTGTGACAAGGCTGACTCTTTGAATTACAGGCACAACAGAAACAGGAAGTAAGAGTGAGAGAAAGTTGTGGTGAAAGAGTACAGCAGGGTTCGCCACCATCCCCTGCCGGAGCCTCGTGGAGCTTTAGGTGTTTTCGCTCAATAAACACTCACAACGCCCAGTCTCGGTATCGAAACCGCGAGTCTGCTGCCCTAACCACTGGGCCATTGCGCCTCTACCCTTGTAATGAGCCACAAACCTCTTATTTTTGCTCAGAAGAAAAAGGGTGGATGGGAAACAGTACCCCCATTATCCCAGAATCATTGGAAATTTTATTTTTTTCATTGAATGAATTACGGTGACCTCCTGATGTGCCACGAAACACTTTTTTTTGGTCCAAAAAGCGGGTGTGGTGGGTGCAACCCTCAGAAATTTCATACACGTTTTTTTTTCTTTTTTTTTATTCTCAGTGAAAATCGTGCGGATGTACTTACCAATGGCAGTGAGGGTGAAATTTCCGACGGTTCCACCCCATCCTACCCCGTTTCCGAACCAAAAAAATGGTCTTTTGGCACATTAGGAGGTCACAGTAATTCATTCAACGAAAAGATAAAATTTCCAATGCTTCCAGGATAGCCGGAGAGGGGGGGCTCCATCCCCACTGAACCCCCACTTTTCCGAACAAAAACAAGGGGTTTAAAGCACATTAGGAGGTCAGGGTACTTGAATCCACGCAAAAAATCCGAGCTCTTCTTTTTTTATTTCTTAATGAAAATCGTACGGGTGAAAGTATCGAAACTTACCAAAAATTTTAAACGAAATTTAAGCAGCCGACGCCAAGCGTGGCTTTCTTAGTAATAATAATTTTTTCAAATCTTGGTACAAGGCCAGCAACTTTCGGGAGAGGGAGTTAGTCGATTGCATCGACCTCAGTACTTGATTGGGGCAGTCTTTCGGTATTAGTAGACGGTGTCATCCACCCACACAACAAATAGACAACTTAGCCTCTTCGTCGACATCTCATGACATGGATAAAGAGACTAAACCGAAAAAGCGGGTGAATGACTTCGTCTGTTTATACCAAAAAAAATTGCCTTTAACTGGTGCCTTATTTTATTGATCTCTAAAGAACGAAAGACAAAGTCGTCCTCGGTAGAATTTGAACACAAAACTTGAAGCTCAATAATGTTTTTCCTCACCACGTAAAATGCAGTGGGAAAAGAACTCATTTTTACGGGAGGTAAAGAAGTGTTTGAATGAAGAGTTACTCCCCACAATATTTTCTCTTCATTCATTCCTTATTATTGTTTGATGTCCTTTTTTAATATATATAATGGATCACATCTACGTAACAGCGGAGATTTTAATTAAATGGACATTATTGCTTAATCAAGTACGTAAAGAAATAGCTACATTCCCTGCTATTATTCGATCCACATATATAAATTTATTGAGTCGTATCTACTTCACAACGGATATTTAGCGGAGTTCTAATTAAAAGTACATGATTGCTAATTAACTGCGAAAAGAAATTCGTGACAACATTCTTTATTACATTGATCTGAAAATGTAAATCAACGTCTATTGTAAAACTTAGTTCTTATGAAGCTGTCATTGTGTGGCTTGTCTTAATTTCTGATTATATGAACATATTGTGCACAATCTTCCCCCTTGTTGGAACTATAGTAATAAGTAAGTATTGTTATAATATACATCTACATTGCATGTGTCGTTTTACGAATATCTCTCAATGTTGGAGTGAACAGTGTGATGATCGTCCAAGATATACAAAAACACCTAAATCTCATAAAACTGATACACACGTACACAAACGAACAAACCGTTTCAGTCTCTAAGACCAAAACAATAATACAAGTTCCATATAAGGCAGTAAGCTGGCAAAATGTTCAGCGGTATTTCGTTTGTTGTTACGTTCTTAGTTCAAATTCCATCGTAGTCGACTTTGCCTTTCATCCTTTCGGGGTCGATAAAATAAGGGCATCCCTCATTTTTTTTTTTTCGAAATTTCAAGTTTCATTTTGTCAGTATGTATGTGTATGGTGGAGGCGCAATGGCCCATTGGTTAGGGCAACGGACTCGCGGTCATAGTATCGCGGTTTCGATTCCCAGACCTGGCGTTGTGAATGTTTATTGAGCGAAAACACCTAAAAGCTTCAAGAGGCTCCGGCAGGGGATGGTGGCGAACCCTGCTGTACTCTTTCACCACAACTTTCTCTCACTCTTACTTCCTGTTTCTGTTGTGCCTGTAATTCAAAGGGTCAGCCTTGTCACACTGTGTCACGCTGAATCTCCCCGAGAACTACGTTAAGGGTACACAGCAGGCTGTTCCGTAGATCGGATCAACTGGAACCCTCGACGTCGTAAGCGTATGTGTATGAGTCCACCAAGTTTGACCCTCTCCGTGACCTTCATTACCTGATCCAACAACTTCATACCTCTGTAATTATTTGGATCTAAAGCGTCACTTTTACCTTTGTAGCAGTTGACTATGGTGCTGCTACATCAGTCATTGGGTATGACTCCTTCATGTATCACCTGGTTAACTACACGGGTGACTAGGCTATAGCCGACACCGCCAGATATTTTGAGCATCTCTGCGATGATTTCTGATGGGCCCGGGGCTTTCCCTGTCTTCATACTCTCAATTGCTTTATCTACCAAGGTACTGTCAATTCGGATAGCTGGTCCCTCTAATGGGTCGACATTCGGCAGACTCTCTTTCTCCCATTCATTCTCTTTATTGAGCAACCTTTCATAGTGGCGTCTCCAAACCTCTCTCTTCGCTGCCTCGTCTAGTGCAAGTGAACCATCATCCATGCGGACACATTTTGATTTCAAATTTTGGCACAACACCTGCAGTTTCAGGGAAGAGGCTAAGTCAGTTGCCTCAACCCCAGTGCTCATCTGGTAGTTATTTTACCGACCCCTAAAGGATAAAAAGCAAATTCGACCCTAGTAGAATTCGAACTCAGAACGTAAAGACAGATGAAATACTGCTAAGCATTTTGCTCAGCGTGCTAATAATTCTGCCAGCTCGCAGCCTTAGTGTAGTGTAAATAATGCTTTACTAATCAGTGAAGAAGTTTCTGGTTATTACTAAGACTGAATAATTAAACTAACTTAACTAAGGTGCAGACATGGCTTCTCAACCACATGGTTCCAGGTTCAGTCCCACTGCTTGGCACCTTGGACAAGTGTCTTCTACTATATACATATATATATATATATATATATACACACACACACACACACACACATATATATACACACATATATATATATATATATATGTTGTACTTAGAGATGGTCATATTGCCAGTTTAGCCAATAAAAACACACGCACTGTATATTTGGTGTTAATTTGCTTCAGCTTTATATTACATTAATCTTATTTCGGCCAGAGTTCTTTCGTCACACTTCTGTGACCTCATCAGTGGTCCTTTGTTTTCTTCTTTCTTATGTGTGTCTCACCTTGCTAACTATCAGCCATTTTGTATTGAAAACAAATATATAATGAAAACAAATATATATATATATATATAT
>NC_069009.1:1366864-1374899 GCF_001194135.2 Octopus bimaculoides
TATATATATATATATCTAGGGAGTTCAAATGTTTGGTATATATCTTTAGCAAAGTAACCATTTTAGAAGAAATATAATTAAAAACCCCCTATTGAATCTTTCGTTATTTAGTATCCTCCATATCTTACATTCTTGTTTCTCTTTTATTTCAGAATATCAGATGAGATTGGCATTAAAGAATTTCTCTTACATCAAATAACATCATCAATATTGAGCGCCTATTAAAGACTAAAAGAAGTTCTATTGAACAGGTGTAAACCTATTTATATAGATCTATGTTATGCATCACTGTAGAATATTTGCCCAAGACTGAAATTAATGGCAGAATTTCCCTTTTCATTTTTTTGGAGTGTGTACAAGATGCATGCCCATCGCTAAGGGGGTGCACTTGATGGCACTGCCTTCTCACTATTCAATTATGCACTCTCAGATTTAGAAAATACAGTTTGCTAAAATTTTTTAAATAGTGCACTTCCAGAATATTTTGAAGCACCCCCAGGTACCGAGGTCTGGTGACAAGCCTGATGAAATAGTTCTGCATGGTGTTTGAATTTGGGTTACGAAAGAGTGTGCTAAGATTGCAAAAAATAAAAGGAAAATATATGTATTGTGGCCAAAAGCAAAATACTGGAAAATGAATTGCGAGAACAAGGTTGAATGCTCAGTGCAGTGTAAAAATATTGACATTCCTGATGATGTTGAGAAAGAGGAAGGAAAATCATTGTTATACCCTTGTGATATCTGTGGTAAATCATTCTCTCAAAAAATAAACTTAACTACGCACAGACGTATTCATACAGGAGAGAAACTACACCACTGTGACATCTGTGGTAAATCATTCTCTCAGAATATTCACTTAACTAGGCATAAATATGTTCACACTGGAGAGAAACCATATTATTGTGATATCTGTGGTAAATCGTTTTCTCAGAATGTTCACTTAACCAGTCATAAGCGTATTCATACAGGAGAGAAACCGTATCACTGTGAAATCTGTGATAAATCATTTTCTCAAATAAGTTGCTTAACTAGACACAAACTCATTCATACGGGGGAAAAACCATTTCATTGTGATGTCTGCAGTAAATCATTCTCTCAAATAAATTATTTAACTCGACATAAGCACATTCACACAGGAGAGAAGCCATATCACTGTGATATCTGTGGAAAGTCCTTCTCTCAAATAAATCACTTGAATACACATCAACGCATTCACACAGGTGAGAAACCATATTACTGCGATATCTGTGGTAAATCATTCTCTCAAAAAGATAGCATAAATATCCACAAGCGAATTCATACAGGAGAGAAACCCTATCACTGTGATATCTGTGGCAAATCATTTGCGCAAAGTAGTGATTTAACCAAGCACAAGCGTATTCATACTGGAGAAAAGCCATACCATTGCGATATCTGTGGTAAACCATTCTCTCAGAAAGATAACCTGAGTACTCACAAACTTATTCATACAGGAGAGAAACCATATCATTGTGATATCTGTGGTAAATCGTTCTCCAAGAAGGTTGTCTTAGTTACTCACGAACGTATTCATACAGGAGAGAAACCATACCACTGTGATCTTTGTGGTAAATCGTTTTCTCAAAAAAGCAACTTATCTAGACATGTGGATATTCACACCAAACAGTAATTGTGAAGGCACATGGCTTAGTGGATAAGGGTATTCAGCTCATGATTGGAAGGTCACGAGTTCAATTCCTGGCAGCATGTTGTGTCCTTCAGCAAGACACTTATTTCACGTTTCTCCAATCCACTCAGCTGGCAAAAATGAGTAGTACCTGTATTTCAAAGGGCCAGCCTTGTCACACTCTATGTCACACTGAATCTGATTTTGGCTCCAGCATGGCCGCAGTCAAATGACTGAAACAAGTAAAAGAGAGAGTAAAGAGTATAACTGTGGAGTACTCAGCCATCTGCATGTTAATTTCATGAGCAGGCTATTCCATTGATTAGATCAACAGCAACCCTTTTCATCATAACCAGTTGAATACCAGTTGTAAGGTGGGGTTGTATTAAGTACACTGCAACATATTTACTACTTAATTATTTGTTGAATAAATTTGTTTTCTTTATTCTCATTGGTTCGACTTGTAATTTCATGAATATTGATACCTTTATCATCATCATCGTTTAACGTCCGCTTTCCATGCTAGCATGGGTTGGACGCTTTGACTGAGGACTGGCGAACCAGATGGCTACACCAGGCTCCAATCTGATTTGGCAGAGTTTCTACAGCTAGATGCCCTTCCTAATGCCAACCACTCAGAGAGTGTAGTAGGTGCTTTTACGTGCCACCAGCACGAAGGCCAGTCAGGCAGTACTGGCAACGGCCATGCTCAAAATGGTGTATTTTATGTGCCACCAGCACAAGAGCCATTCCGGGGGCACTGGCAACGATCTCGCTCGAAAGTCCTTACACATGCTGCGGGCACAAGTGCCAGAAAGAGGACGCTGGGCACAGGTGCCATCCCGATTTCGAAGGCCGATCTCAAAATGCTAAGCCTTACAAAGGAGATGACAGGGAACCAAGATATGTGGTGTATTGCTGTATTTGCGAAGATCTCACCATAACAGAATTGTGATCCTAAAACCAAGGTACCATGTAAAAAGTACCCAGTACACTCTGGAGTGGTTAACATTAGTTAGGAAGGGCATCCAGCTGCAGAAACCAACCAAAACAGACCATGGAACCTGGTGCAGCTCTAAGCTTTTACATGTTCCTGTCAAGCCATCTAACCCATACCAGCATAAAAACAGACGTTAAAGAATGATGATGATGTACAAAATAAACAAAACATTATGATGTGACAAGGCTGACCCTTTGAATTACAGGCACAACAGAAACAGGAAGAAAGAGTGAGAGAAAATTGTGGCGAAAGAGTACAGCAGGATTCGCCACCATCCCCAGCTGGAGCCTCGTGGAGCATTAGGTGTTTCCGCTCAATAAACACTCACAACGCCCGGTCTGGGAATCGAAACCGCGATCCTATGACCGCGAGTCGGCTGCCCTAACCACTGGGCCAAATGGTTGAAACAAGTAAAAGAATATATATTCATTCCGTTTTCCTGTAATTATCCTTTTAACTTGATAAACCGTATTCTCTTGTTTTATAATTAATAAAATAACTCTTTTAACGTGAGGTAAATAAAACTTAAATTTAGAGTTACTCCCCCTTGACAATCGCCAAACTTTTCCACAAATCTTCCTTCTTATTGTCTGATCCACGTGTATATTACCGGGTCCCATCTACTTCACAACGATATTTAGCTGAGCTGTAATTAAATATACGTGACTGCTAACTAACTGTATAAAGAAATTAGCCACAACATTCTTTATGTTGATCTCAAACTGTATGTCAACATTTATGACGAAATCTAGAGAGCTGCCAAAGTCTACCTTGGCTTAAATTCTGGTTTCTTGAACATATCGCGACACATCTTCTTTGTTTGATCTACATTCATGTGTTTGTAAGTAATATCTACATAAATATCTGTATTGTATACGTGTTATTTTGTGTACATCTCTTTGTTTTGATCCGTTCAGTGAGACAAATGCAAAGCAACGAAAGAAAACTGAGTAGAAATTTAAGAAAATAAGGGTGTTGTCTTTATTTATCTATGCTACGAGTTCATGTGTATATTATAATGAATTGAAAAACTTAGATTAACTGAGATTATCTATTGTTGTCTTAATACGTTTTTTTTTTGTTTCGTTTTCCGTTTATTGCTCCTTTCCAATTTTTTTTTATTCTTTCCGTTTTATCGGTTTGAGATTTGGGCACAATGCCAGTAATTTCGGGGGAGGGAGGAATTAAGTCGATTACATGGAACCTAGTGCTTAACTGGTAGTGGAGGCGCAATGGCCCAGTGGTTAGGGCAGTGGACTCGCGGTCATAGGATCGCGGTTTCGATTCCTAGACCGGGCGTTGTGAGTGTTTATTGAGCGAAAACACCTGAAGCTCCACGAGGATCCGGCAGGGGATGGAGGCGAACCCTGCTGTACTCTTCCACCACAACTTTCTCTCTTACTTCCTGTTTCTGTTGTGCCTGTAATTCAAAGGGTCAGCCTTGTCACATTGTGTCGCGCTGAATCTCCCCGAGAACTACGTTAAGGGTACACGTGTCTGTGGAGTGCTCAGCCACTTGCACGTTAATTTCACGAACAGGCTGTTCCGTTGATCGGATCAACTGGGACCCTCGACGTCGTAAGCGATGGAGTGCCAACAACAGTGCTGAACGGGTACTTATTTTTGGCATTCCTTCGTTACTAGCAGCAACCTTGTCAAAATCTCATATAATCTTGTTTGTTAATTTCCGTAAAAATGTTTTTATTTCTTCTCAAGAAAGATGTATATACGTGTCTATGAAATGGACGTGAGTGTGTATGTGCGTGGGTGAGAGAGAGAAAGTGAAGGTATGTGTTATGTATGAACTTTTTTGCATGGATGTGTAAGTGGCACTCTTTCTCACATACAATGTATGTGAGAGAGAGAGAGAAAGCGAGTGAGTGCTTGTCTTCTGCTATAGCCTTGGTCCAACCAAAGCCTTGTGAGTAGATTGGTAGATGGAAACCGAAAGAAGCCCATCGTGTATATATATACATGTGTATGTGTGTGTGTGTCTTTGTACCCCACCAGCACTTGACAGCTAGTGTTGGTGTGTTTACATCCTCATGACATAGCAGTCCAGCAAAAGAGACCCAATAGAATTAAGTACCAAGCTTAGAAAAATGTACCAAGGTTGATTCATTCACCTATGCAAGTGTGGAAAAATGTACATTAAAACAGTGATGATGATGATGGGAAGTGTATTGTATTTTTGACTGTTGAATCTCTACATTCTAAATATCTTCTGTATCTTATACCATTTTTCTATTATTCCAGAATATCAGAAGACATTTGGGATAAAAGGAATTTTGTATCAGAAGCATCGTCTGTGTTTATCATTTTAAAAGACTGGAAAAAATTTGTACATAACAGTTTTAACCCTGTATATAATTCTGTGTTGTATTATGATGAAATATTTCCTCAGAGAGAACTTGTTAGCTTTGATTTCTTCAATTCATTGTCTGCAATGTGCACCACCTTATTTTTGCATTCTATATAAACATGGAAAAATTTTACAAAGGAATTTGCTGCACCTTCAGTTATCGACAAAAATCATAGTCAATGGAAATATAACAGAAAAAATATTTGTCAGGAATAAACTATAACTTCTCAATTATTCCAGATAATCAGAAGATTTTGGTGTTAAAGGAATTTTACTTCAAAAGTGTCATCTATGTTTGTCATATTTTAAAGACTGGAAAAATCTTGTACAAAACAGTTTTAACCCTGTATATAATTCTGTGTTGTATTATGATGAAATATTTCCTCTGAGAGAGCTTGTTAGCTTTTTTTTCACTTTAATTCATTGTCTGCAAAATGTACAACCTGATTTTGCATTCTGTATAAACTTGGAAAAAATTTTACAAAGAAATTCGCTGCACCTTCTGTTATCAACAGTTAATGGAAATATAACAGGAAAAATATCTGTTAGAAATATACTAAAACAACTAAAAAAGGAAGAAAAATATTCATCTGTTGCCGTTGCCAGTACCGCCTGACTGGCCTTCGTGCGGGTGACACGTAAAAGCACCCACTACACTCTCTGAGTGGTTGGCGATAGGAAGGGCATCCAGCTGTAGAAACTCTGCCAAATCAGATTGGAGCCTGGTGTTGCCATCCGGTTTCACCAGTCCTCAGTCAAATCGTCCAACCCATGCTAGCATGGAAACTGGACGTTAAACGATGATGATGCAGTGAGAAGAAAGAAAAAATTATGGAAAAATAAATTATGTATGAATTAAGTTGATTTCTTCCCTCTTGAAGAGATGCCAAAAGTTAAAGGAAAAACTTCATACCATTGTGGTATCTGCAAAAAATCATTTTCTCATAAAGGTAGCTTAACCACACACAAATGTATTCACACAGAAGAGAAGCAATATCACTGCGATTTCTGTGCTCAATCCTTTTCCAGTAGTAGCACTTTAACTTGTCACAGGCGCACTCATACAGGAGAGAGGCCATATCGTTGTGACATCTGTGGTAAATCATTCTCTCGAAATTATCTTTTAACTACACACAAACGTATTCATACAGGAGAGAGACCATATCACTGTGATATCTGTGGTAAATCCTTCTCTCAGAATAATCACTTGATTTCGCACAAACGCAGCCATACTGGAGAGAAACCATTTCACTGTGATATCTGTGATAAATCATTCTCTCGAAATCATCACTTGACTGCACACAAACAGCTTCATACAGGTGAGAGACCATACCACTGCAATACCTGTGGTAAATCGTTCTCTCGAAGTCACAACCTAACCACACACAAACGCTGTCATACAGGTGAGAAACCATATCATTGTGATGTCTGCGGGAAGTCCTTCTCTGAAAGCAGCGTCTTGAATATACACAAACGTATTCATACAAAAGAGAAACCGTATCATTGCGATATCTGTGGTAAATCATTCGCTCGACATCATGTCGCAGCCGTACACAAACGTATCCATACAGGCGAGAAACCATATCCATGTAGTATCTGTGGTAAATCCTTTTCGTGTTTGAGCAGTTTAATCACTCATAAACATATTCACACAGGAGAAAAGCCATATCAGTGTGATATTTGTGGTAAATCGTTCTCTCAGACCTGTTCCTTAACTATCCACAAACGTATTCACACGGGGGAGAAACCGTATCAGTGTGATATCTGTGGTAAATCATTCTCTTGTGCAGCCACTTTAAATACTCACAAACGCATTCATACAGGTGAGAAGCCATATCACTGTGATATATGTGGCAAGTCGTTCTCTCACGGAAACAGTTTAACTTATCACAAACATATTCATACTGGAGTGACGCCGTACCTCTGTAATATCTGTGGAAAATCCTTCTCTAGCACATGCAATTTAAATACTCACAAACGCATTCATACGGGAGAGAAACCATATCAATGTGATATATGTGATAAATCATTCACTCAAAGTAGTAATTTAATTCAACACAAATGTACTCATACCGAGATATAACGACAGCACTGACGACACAGGAATCATTATTATTCTCAGCGATTTTCTATGCAAACATTCATCACCCTTAAAACCCAGACATCCAGACACAACTGTCTCGCGTCTTGGCCATGTGGGGCTGATTACCTTGTATGTGTGAATGAGTAAGAGACAATATTCTCCCTGAACAAAACCCCAGTCTGTCACAGAGTTACTCACTTGCAGCTGAGTGGACTGGACTGGATCATTGTGAAATGAAGTGTTCCATTAAAGTGCACAATGCACCAGCCAGTCCAGGAATTGAAACCAAGATTTTGCAATCATGAGTCCAACACCCTAGGTACGAGGCCACATACCTTCTGTGCAATCAATGCTTTACAGCTGGAAGCCCTTCCCATCACCAATGTCTCTCATTGCCTCTTACAATATGCATGGAAATATTAGTCCAAGGAACATAGGTGCAGTTTCTTTGATGTGTGTGTATACATATATATATATGTGGATATCCCTAATTGCATAATATTTTCATTTTGTGCTGTTAAATGTTTTAATTCTTTCTGTTTTCCTCGCATACTGTTTTTCTCTGTTACATTGGTGCGCTACGGTGGATTAATTTAAGACTTAGCTCTTATTTCAAGCAAGTAGATGCTGATTAAGCATCATTACGCTTCGTGCCAATCTATAATTCATAGCTGTTTAAAGCTATTATAACTGCGTTCCACCCATGCCACTACTGGTGATATCATCAAATTTAGAATTTATCCACAGATGATAGACATCTAACTTCAAATCTCAGTGTTTGAATGTTTCATATACATATATATATATATATATATATATATATATACACACACATACATTTTCTTCCTGATTGAGACATTAGTGCGTCACAAACAAACTGGAGCAACATGGGATTGAGTGTTTTGCTCAAGAACACAACACATTGCCCTGGCCAGGAATCAAAAC
>NC_069009.1:1375266-1385777 GCF_001194135.2 Octopus bimaculoides
TTTTGTCCTTTTTTAAAATTATTTACATGCTTGTTCAACCATTTCATATGATTTTTATTCATTAAAACTTATCAAAACAATTCACAACTCTTGTTGTAAAGTCTTGCTTTCATTTTGTTTATCAAAATTTTGTCATCATAATGTTTTTGCTTTCATTTTGTGATGAGCAACTATCACACAGAAAATACCAGCTTCCAAATCTTTTTTTTTTTTTTCTGATTCGGCAAAAATGGAATAAACGAATTACAAATTCAGATTCAGTGTGAAAAATTACATCAATATACCAAATTTGAAAATTTTCACTTCATTTCAAAATTTCAAAATCTGTGACAGCAACAGAAAAGATTCTAAATGTGTCAGATTAAATAGACAGAACATGAACAATTTTGAAGGAATGGATTTTATTTAAAATATCAATATTATATCAACAATACGGATATAGTTGTATATATATGAAACGTTAGATTATATTAAGTATTAGGAGAGAGTTCTAACATAATGTCATATTTTTCTCCATGTTTTTTTTTTTTGATTGTGGCCATGCTGGAGCACCACCTTTAGTCGAACAAATCGACCCCGGGACTTATTCTTTGTAAGCCTAGTACTTATTCTATTGGGCTCTTTTGCTGAACTGCTATGTTATGGGGACGTAACCACAGCAACATCGGTTGTCAAGCGACGTTGGGGGGTGGGGGGAACACAGATACACAAACATTTATATATATACGACGGGCTTGTTTCAGTTTCTTATTTCTTTACTGCCCACAAGGGGCTACACACAGAGGGGACAAACAAGGACAAAGGGATTAAGTTGATTACATTGACCCCAGTGCGTAACTGGTACTTATTTAAACGACCGCGATAGGATGAAAGGCAAAGTCGACCTCGGTGGAATTTGAACTCAGAACGTAGCATTCTGTGTCATACTAAATCTCCCTGAGAACTGCATTAACCCTTTAGCGTTCAGATTAATTTGTCAAAAGTAATCCTTATTTATTCACATTTAAAAAAATTTATCTGATATTATTTTGCAGCTTCAAGATTTCTAAGATGTAATTGCTTATTTTTAGAATGACATTGCAAGGTAGGTGTGAGAGGCTGGTTCTGGCCAGTTTGAGCATAAAATGTGTAGAATATTTGGGCCGGATATAGCCGGTTTAAACACTAAAGGGTGAACCCATATGTGCTCATATAAAAAAAATGCATTCTTAAAATTTCACTGTATTTAGATTAAATGTTATGGTAAGCTTTCACAATCTGGAAGAGAAGGACATTATGCAACTGTTAGCTACAGGTGTCGACTACTGATGGAACATTTTGTGTGCTCAGTCAGATACTTCCTGGCAAATTCATGTCTAAACAAGTTGGAGTAGGTTTTACGCAACCAGGGGTATATATGGGTGCATATGTCTGTGGAGTGCTCAGCCACTTGCATGTTAATTTCACAAGTAGGTTGTTCTGTTGTTTGGATCAGGGGTTTTCAAACTTTTTGACTTGTCAATTAAAAGATTTCGATTAAAAAAACATATATAAAAAGTATTTGCTGTCCACGGACCCCCTGTCTTGTCCTTGCGGACCACAGTTTGAAAACCCCTGGTTTGGATCAACTGGAACTCTTGTCGTCATAACCAACAGAGAACCACTTATTCTTCTGTATGGATAAACACATGTGTAGCTAATAGTCTTTTCCGAGAAAATGATTTACCACAGATATCGCAGTGATAAGGCTTTTCACCTGTATGAATACGAACATGTTCAGTTAAATTACCTTTCTGAGTGAATGCCTTTCCACAGATATCACAGTGATGTGGCCTCTCACCTGTATGAATATATTTGTGTTTGGTTAAATGGTAATTGACAGGAAACGATTTGCCACAGACATCACAATGATATGGTTTCTCTTCTCTATGAATGTGTTTGTGTTTTGTCAAGTTCCGTTTTAGAGAGAATGCCTTACCACAGATATCACAATGGTGTGGCTTCGTTCCTGTGTGAATCTGTTTGTGTTCTGTTAACTTACACTTTTGAGAGAATGATTTACCACAGATATCACAGTGATACGGTTTCTCACCTGTATGAATGTGTTTATGCTCAGTTAAATTACCTTTCTGAGAGAATGACTTACTACAGATATCACACTGATACGGTTTCTCTCCAGTGTGGACACGTTTGTGTTCAGTTAAGTTACCTTTTAGAGAGAACGATTTACCACAGATATCACAGTGATATGGTTTCTCTCCCGTATGAATGCGTATGTGTTCAGTTAAGTTGCTACTTCCAGAGAATGATTTGCCACAGACATCGCAGGCATACGTTTTATCTCCTGCATGAAGGTGTTTATGTTTGGTTAAGGTACTGCTGGTAGAAAACGGCTTACCACAGATATCACAGTGATATGGCTTCTCGCCTGTATGCATGTGCTTGTGTTCGCTTAAGTGGTGGCTTCGAGAGAAGGATTTTCCACAGATATCACAGTGATATGGCTTCTCTCCAGTATGATTACGTTGATGTACAGTTAAGTCATGCTTTCGAGCAAAAGATTTACTACAGGTGTCACAGGGATATGGTTTCTCGCTTGTATGAGTGTGTTTGTGTTCAGCCAAGGTACTTTTCACAGAGAATGATTTACCACAGATATCACAGACGTATGGCTTCTCTCCCGTGTGAACACGTATGTGAGTTGTTAAGTTTGTACTTCGACAAAATGACTTACCACAGATGTCACAGTGGTACGGCTTCTCTCCTGTGTGAATACGTTTGTGTTCAGTTACTTGATGGTTTCGAGAGAACGATTTACCACAGATGTCACAGTGATAAGGCTTCTCTCCAGTATGAACACGTTTGTGCTTAATTAAATGATCATTTAGAGAGAATGTTTTATCACATACATCACACTGATATGGCTTCTCTCCTGTATAAATATCTTTGTACTCAGTCACTGCACTTTCTTCAAGGAAGGATTTCTCGGAGATATCACAGTCATACGATATCTCTCCTGTATGAATAAGTTGGTGTGTAGTAAGTTCACATTTTTGAGAGAAGGTATTTTTACAGATATCACACTGGTATAATGCTATTTCTGTGTCTTTCGGCATCTCATTAGAAAAATCAATCCATTCGGTTTGTGTCTCACACTTAACTGTGCTCTCACACAATTCATTTTCCATAATTTTTCTCCTTTCACCACAATATACAAGTGTTTTCCTTCTAAATAGTTATATATATATATATACACACATATATTTAATATCTAACACATATTTCATCGGTTATCTTTCTATCAACTGTGATGTCAATCAATAACTGTAAATGCTGCAAATTACTTCATGATCTGAATTAAATTTCAATCCAAGATCACCTTGTACACATTCCAGTTCAGAAAAAAACCTATCACAGTAATTCTACCACAGATTTGATAAAACTCAGTAGACTACGCGTTCTGTATAAAATGTTCCTTTAGCCTTTAAAAGTTAATAAGTATTGGTGATATATCCAAAGTAAAAATCATAATTCTTTAGTGACGATGTCGTCTGATATTCTGAAATAATAGAAAAATGGTAAATGGTATAGAGGATACTTAAACAATTGAAAATTCAACAACAGAAATTTTATTATATTTCTATATCAAGTGTAAATATAAGCATTTACATGAACAGTTAAACTTCATAATTTGCTATTATAGTTATATTTTACACACTAATGCAAAGGTCAGGAAACTTTCCCAACCAATTACCCCCAAATGTATTTATTTACACCAACGTTATCCCCTTAATTTGAAAGAAAGAAAATCATAGTCTTTGAATTCAAAAGGTTTGTTCCGTGGCGAGTGTTGTAGACATGTGCTCAACGTGCCAAACTGTGGGACTGAATACAAATACATGTAGTTATAAAGCAATATGTCTGCATAGACGTTATTGCAATATATTTAAAAAGAGACGTTAAACCACGATCCATTAGAATATAAACATCTTTAGAAATTATGGTTTTAAGCACAGTAGATAATTCCCGACCCAATTACACAGAAAAGGCGTCAGTGGCTTCATCGTAATAAATACAACCCATGCTAGCATGGAAAGCGGACGTTAAACGTATCAAGCGTCGACAGTGAAGAAATAGCAGTCAAATCTCCGCGGTCTGTATCAAGAATATCCAAAGCAAATCAAATACTGAAAATACATTCTATGAGAATATAATGAAACACTTGGAAGTGTTTTATTATTCTATTATTACACGTTCATTAAAAGAAACGGTAACTTTACATTGGATTTTTAAACAATCAGAGATGATATTTTGAAGATCGATCTAGAATAAACTTGTAAATATGTTGTTGATTTCTCTGATTACTGTTTAATTGTTGATTTCAAACAACCTGCAGGACAATAGACTATCGATCTCTGCTTAGCAACAAAAATAAACTTTCACCATTGTCTCTTGTTGATTCTTTTTTTAATTTTAATTACCCAAGTTCACCGAATTTTGCTAAAAATAAAATCTGTATTATATCTTACCTGTTATGATATATAAATCAGTGTTTAATGTGAAATATGTTTAATTAAGCCATAGAACGATTTCACAGGAAATACAAAAACCTTGAAGAATGAGATTACAAAAATAGACACGGATAAACGAACCGCACTGGGTTTCCGAAAGCTATCATCTCGTATACACACACACACACATATAATCGGCCAGTTGTTCATAAGTAATTATGTGTGTGTGTATCTTTCTATGTAAAATATATATTTAATTATGTGAATGTGTGTGTGAGTGTATTTATACATATAAAAATGTATATATATATATATAATAAAATTACGGATAAAACCACTTTAATGATTTTATCAAGTGCCCAGCGTGAAATAAAAACCTTGTAGGTAACATTTTATACTAATTTATAAATTAGTATATGTATACAGACTGTCCTCATTTAACGACCACTCGGAGTTATGACGAACTTTACGAGCGGTCGTTACATATTTTACAAAATATAAAAACTTAAGAACTTTGACTGTCGTATTGTGTGCTGTACGAGAACTGCCGTCGTGACGGCAGCGCACGCAGAGCACCCAGCCTCACCCTCCGACATCGTAAGTTGACAGTATCCATATCTTAACTTTAAGGTTTTCTTTGTGATAATCTTACTCTTACTTATTCATTTTTCAACAATTTGTGTTAGTGATTCTTGGCCCTGTACTGCATATACTTTATACAGTACGGTATTCTGTTTTTATATGTATGTACAGTACACTATACCTATAAAAAAAAAATACGTACCCTATGAAAATTCGTTTTAGCATTGTTGTTCTAGCCTTTTTTAAACAATCACATATGGTTTGTCCCAAAGAATCAACCTTTTAAATAAGAGTTTTGCTTCCACTAGCGAAAGCTATACGTATCTTTCAGAAAGCTCCATGCCAATTTGACTTTATGTAGCATCTGTTGTTACTTTATGCGCAGGCTATGTGGGAAGATAGAATAAAGGGGCTATTGTTAGCTTATAATGAAATCGATAATCACTTGGTGCACCAAAACACATTTCCTTTTCCAGATAATACAAGCATGCCACCTAAAAAGAGAGCATGCATTGGCAGAAAGTTTTCTGCCGTGGCAAGGCAGCAGTACTGGTAGGTTAAGGAAACTGAGGACCACAGGTCCTGTAGATCAGGGGTTTTCAAACTTTTTGACTTGCGGACCCCTTTATATTTCAGGCTTTACCTTAGGGACCCCCTTATAAACGCTTATGAAATTTCTACATAAATATTTGCTTAAAATAACATATATCTTTACATTTATTTATTTAACAGTATTTAACAAATAGGTTTATTGTCAATTAAAAGATTTCGATTAAAAAACATATATAAAATCAAATTGCCCATAAAAAGTATTTGCTGTCTTGTCCGCGGACCACAGTTTGAAAACCCCTGCTGTAGATTGTTGAAAAGAGCTGCTGCTGCATGAAACCTACTGAGTGCTATCCATTGGGCATGCAGTGTTGCATCCACTAAAGAAGCCCCAGAAGAGAGTCCAATCAACACTGCATCCGCTTCTGCCTCGAGGTTGGCAGATGATGACAACCATCGTATGATGAGACTTCAATCTAATGTCCACCGGAAGACTCTTGCTGACTATTGGAATCCATCGAATAGTCAAGGGGCATTAAAGGAGCGCAACTGTGATCCTGAAGCAATTATTATACCACCCAAGAGATTATGTCTGTAATATGTCCATTTTGCAAGGCCCTCAAGTGGGTTGGATAATCCAGTGGCCTATGCTGCTCAAATGGAAAGGTTCACTTACCTGACCTGCAAAACATACATCAGCCTTTGCTCTCTTTAATCCTTGGTCAACACCCTGATTCACTGCAATTTATACAGAAAATTTGTATTTATAACTCTGCCTTCCAGATGACAAGTTTTGGTCACAAACCCATTCATGAAGACTCCTGTATGCCAACGTTCAAAATTCAGGACCAAACCTATCATCAGATAGGCTCTATTCTTCCTGTCAAGAAGAATGGAGCCTTCAAATTTACTTCATGGAAGAAAGCACTGAGCAAACGGTTCCCCGAGCTCAGGTAGCACCTGGAACAAAGTAAAGAAAGTTTCCATCCACTAAATCCCTTCACAAGACTTTGGTCAGTCTGATGCTATAGTAGAAGACACTTGCCCAAGGTACTACACATCAGGATTGAACCTAAAACCATGTGGTTAGGACTGAACCCAGAACCATGCCTATGCTTAGATGTTCTACATAAAAAAATCAATGGAGAATAATTAAAGAGTAAAACAACTTTATTCCTCTTTCAAGTTATTAAAAATATTCACAAAATGTGATGAGGTCAGAATTCAAAAACCTCAGTCTTGCAGCTGAAATGACTAAAGATTGAAATAATGTTTTTAGACAGACAGGTTTGACTCTCAATACAAGATGGAGTTTTCACACAACTAGTGATATTTTACTGTATAGATGCTTATATGCCTTGTTAAGTGATTTCTTTGGGAGAATGATTTACCTCAGATAGATGAAGTATTGAAGGCTGATCTCAAAATCCTGATCCTTACAAAGGAGATGACAGACAACTGAGAAATGTGGTGTATTGCTGTACTGAAGACCTGCCTACCACAACAGAACTGAGATTCTGAAACCAAGGTGTCATATAAAAAGCACTGGTGATGGGGCCCATTATAAGCACCCACTCCACTCTGTGGGGTAGTGTGGCATTAGGAAAGATATCCAATTGTAGAAACCAATCCAAAACAGACTATGGAACTGGGGTGGCCCCTAGCCTTGATAGTTCCTGCGAAGCCATACAACCCATGCCAGCATGGAAAACGGGCGTTAAATGTTGATGATGAAGATTACGATGTCACAGTGATGTTTTCTCTCTTGTATGAATGAGCTTGTGTCTAGTGAAAGTACCATTCATAGCAAATGATTTACCACAGATATCACAGTGATATGGTTTCTCACCCGTATGAATACGTTTGTGAGTAGTTAAGTTACCTTTCTGAGCAAACGACTTACCACAGATATCACAGTGAAATGGTCTCTCACCTGTATGAATACGTTTGTGTGCAGTTAAGTAATCTTTTTGAGAGAATGATTTACCACAGATATCACAGTGATATGGTTCCTCACCTGTATGAATGTATTTGTGCTTAATTAAGTCACTGCTTCCACTGTATGACTTACCACAGATATCACAGTGATATGGCTTCTCTCCTGTGTGAGTGCGTTTGTGCTGAGTTAAGTTACAACTTATACTGAATGACTTTCCACAGATATCACAGTGATATGGCTTCTCCCCTGTATGAACACGTTTGTGTTTTGCCAAACAACTTCTTCCAGAGAATGATTTACCACAGATATCACAACGATAGGGTTTCTCTCCTGTATGAGTGTCCCTGTGCTGAATTAAATTACTATTCTGAGAAAATGATTTACCACAGATATCACACTGATATGGTTTCTCACCTGTATGAATACGTTTGTGAGTAGTTAAGTCACTACTTCCAGAGAATGATTTACCACAGATATCACAATGGTATGGCTCCTCTCCTGTATGAAGACGTTTATGATGAACTAAACTATTTGTTTGAGAGAATGTTTTACCACAAATGTTACAGTGATACGGTTTTTCTCCTGTATGAATGCGCTTGTGAGTAATCAATGTCCAATTAGCAGTGAACGATTTACCACAGATATCACAGTGATAGGGTTTCTCCCCTGTATGAATGCGTTTATGGGCAGTTAAGTTGTGACTCTCAGAGAATGATTTACCACAGACAGCACAGTGATATGGTGTTTCTCCTGTGTGAATGCGTCTATGAGTTTTTAAGGTACTGTTTACTGCAAATGACTTACCACAGATATCACAGTGATATGGTTTCTCACCGGTATGAAAGTATTTATGTTTGTTGAAGTTACCCTTTGTAGCGAATGACTTATCACATATGTCACAGCAGTATGGTTTCTCTCCTGTATGAATACGTTTGTGTTTAATTAAGAGGTTATTTTGAGAGAATGATTTACCACAGACATCACAGCGATATGGTTTCTCTCCAGTAGAAATGCATTTATGAGTAGTTAGGTTACAGCCTTGAGAAAAAGTCTTTTTGCAGATATCACAACAGTATAATTTCTCTCTTTCTTTCGTTATTTCTTCATGAAATAAGCCATCCTTTACATTTTTCACATAACTCATTGTTCTATAATGTTCTGATACCACCACAACAAATAAATACTTTTTATTTATATATATATATATATATATATATATATATATATATATATATACATATATATATTTCTAGTGATTTTGTCAGTATCTGAAGATTACAGATTTCTTTATAAATGTATCCATGTTTAATTAGAATGTGAAATACTCATGTAAATATTCCAGACAGTGAGGAAGAGAAATCTTGTTATTCATCTTAGTTCAGAACAAAGTATTTCATAGTTATTCATCACAGATATATTATATAAACATGTTTATATCAATTATTTATTACACCTTCCTTTCGTCTTTAAAAGATTATTAATATTCATGATGTATCTCAAGTAGAAATTCCTTCTTACCACAGACGTCTGATGTTCTGAAATGATATAAAACAGAAAATAGTTAAAAAGGAGAGATTCAATAATAGAAATGTTATAGTATGTTTTCATAAGGATAAACTGTGGATATAAATTTTTACCTAAAAAGTTACTTCTTATTTTGTCATTAAAACTATATTATGCGACTGTGAGTAATGTGGAACTTTCAAATCGTGAATGTTCCGAGACGCCTCACCGGAGCCAAGAAGCAATCTGCAAGCGGAATAACAAATATATACGTCAACAACGACCTCCCATACAAAACGAAAGGAACCAGAGAAGCAACATGCTACATTCACCTTAGTTTACAAAATAATCATCATTTTATGTGACTACTATAATTAATTAAACTAAACTAATTACGGTATACTTAATACACGTAAAAAAGCAAGACATCCAGAGACTTCAATTCAACTGAAATATATATCATATCTTACCTGGTATTTTACATAAATTACGGTGTAATGTAAAATATCTTCAAGTTACATTAAAGTGCGATTTCCCAAAATGAAATGTTAAAACATTAAAAAAAAACCGACACGGTAAACAACGAAACGAACTTAGAATCTGGTGGTTGTGTACATCCTATCATCAATCTTTTGTTGTTTACGGATGTAATGTTACCAATTTTTTTTCCTTTTTAATTTTGAAATATAATACAGATTTTAAAAATCATGCAGTGTGAAGATTATCTAGACGTAATTATATTATACTAATGATGCGAAACCAGAACTGGAATGAAGAAAACGAAAGATCGGTATCTGGTTAAAATATAGAAAGAAGATTATTTAGAATAGATTTTAAAAATAATTAAATAGAAATTACGTGAGTTAAGTTTATCCCAAAATTCTACTAAAACAACTGAGATATTAGATCAGTTGTAATATAATGATTCTCTATGGTGAAATTGAAAATTTCACCATCATCGTGTTTAATAGTACAGATCAATTTCGTGGGTCTCGAATTTCGCCAGATTATTATTTTTTTAAAAATTGTTGTTTTGAAATGCTGAGGATTATTTTCTAGAAATAGATCCCAAAGTCGCAAGCTAAAAGTTGTGATATCAAAGGCTTACATTGGCAGCATATCTCTGGGAGATCAGCACGTACAAGAAACGTTCATGTAGTCTCTGAGCTATACCGACCATGCAGCAAAAAGAATTTTAAGTTTCGGTGCGGATTATGTACCACCGCTCATTAAACCGGTACAAATAAGTGGTACTTTATTTGAACCACCCAGCTTGAAAGAGATACACAACCTCCCGATTCTTAGTTCGTTTCTCTGTTTACCGTGTCCAGTTTTTGAAATGTCTTAAAACTCAATTTTTTGTGGAATCACCTTTAATTGTAAATTAAAGACATTTCATATCAAACTCTGATTTTTAACACCAGGTAAGATATATATATATATATATA